>NC_088927.1:27427500-27622500 GCF_038396675.1 Hydra vulgaris
CTCTCTACTTGTTTTTAGCAAAGCGGTTAGAAAAGCACACTTTCAATTTTTACTTAGTGTTATAACACCCTGTCTGCTATTGTTTCGCAGTAGAAGCTATTAAAATTCCACTACTTATATAAAACCATCAGGCCGTAATAGTCTTAAGAGAAGGAAGAAATGTACTATATAAGTGCAAGGGAGTGCTAAATAAACTATAATATTTGGGCAGGTGTCCAGTATTGAGAGGTGGTGTTTAAAAGGGGAGCATTTTTTTGTGATTAACTTAGAATTAAGTGAATATTGTTTAAGTTAGATTTAAGTAAGTCTTATTTCAGCGTTCTGCAAGTTTGTGTAAATTATTATGCTTTGTGTTTGTAGTGTTCTAAATGTTAATGTTTTATGTCATTTAATGTCTTTATTTTTATGAATCTGTATATTCGTAAACACTTTGACTTTCCGTCTAATTTAGTTTTGATGTTATTGTGTTCTTTTTGCTCGTAATCTTTCCTATTTATTTGTCTCGACTCATCTGTTCATTTAGGTTCTATTTTACTTCTTTTTCCCGTATTTTATTTTTCTTTGTCTTGCTTATTCTGTTTTTTATTACTTTGTCGCCTTTTATTCTTTACGCCTTTATCGTTCAATGCTATTACATATTTTCTGCTGTTATTATAGGTTGTTTGGTCTTATCCCCAGTTTATATTTTATAATAAACACCGTTTTAGTGGAAATATTCGTTTTACCCATAGTTTATAATTAATACCTTTTTAGTATACATATTAGTTTTACACCCCGTTTATATTTTATAATTCATATTGCTTTAGTGGAAGAATTCATTTTACTCGCAATTGGTATTCCAAAAAGTTGGGTTACGGGGTGTGAAGTTTAGTGCACCCTTCATGAAATTATATAGGGGTGATCATCTATATGAGTGATTCTCGTGTAACTTATGTAAATTTTAGTTGAGTTTTAAGGGCTTGTATTCTTATAATTATATTGTGATGATTGTTTGTATGGGTGGGCCTTGTGAAAATTATGTTGATTTAAGTTGTAGTTTACGGGATTGTATTCCTGTGTGGCTTTAGACTCTAAAGATTGAGTTGCGGGGTCTAATAACCTGATACAAGGTATCAGATTATTAAAACCATGATGCTTGGTTAAGGTTATCTAAGTAAAGCCATGATCCAAGCAAGTATTGTGAATTTCAAAATAGTTATCACAGATGTAATGACTTGCAAAACTGGTACTGCAAGCGTTGTGGCTTGCAAAACTGCTCAGTCGTATGGCTTTTTATTAAAAAGTTTGTGCTAAGCAGCAAATTTTTTGCTCATGACGATGATTCTGAAAATCATTTGGCATTATATCTCGAATTCAGAAAATATTTTATTCATAATAGTTCATATATTTTTTTAGACTTGGATTTTATTTATATCATTTCATGATATTTTCATATTGCCGTCATAAAAAAGATATTCAAAATACAAAATGAATTTATTTCTATTAGTTTTGATAAGTATGACCTGTTATAAAAATATCAATAAGATGTCACCTTTCTTAATGATATGCTTTTTATTTATTTTGAATATTTTATGGTGTCGATGCTTATAGTAGTTCTATTGGTTTGAACTAAGTTTATACATAGGTTTAAGTGTAAATCATTCTATAAGATTAAGTTAAGTTTAAGGTTAGCTATTTAATCCACAACAAAATTAGATATTTTGTTGTGGATTAAATATTAATTATTATTGCTGTGGATTAATTAGATTTTTGTTGATTTAAGATCAAGTTATTCTATTGGTTTAAAATTAAATTAAGCTTAAAATTAGCTATTTAATCCACAACATATCTAAAGCTAGGCTGTTCAACAAACTATGCAAATTACAGTGTGTGTAGATTTATGAAATTGAATTTACAAATCAAATGAAAATGGAACATATATGATAGTATGATAGGACAGTAGTAATTTGTTATTTTTATTTTTTAGGTATTGGCAGGCTGTACTTGACAACTTACCATCCTGCAAAGAAATTTAAAGAACCTTCAACTACAAGCCATTTTAAAATAACTTTCATAGCAGCATTTTCTAATAAAAATTTTCCTTTTTTTTTTTTTTTTTTCTGCAAATATCAATTTGATATTATGTTATCAATGTGAGAGTATAATCTCAAGATGTAATTAAAAAATGGTAAGATGAGGTACATAGACCAATGATCCATACGCTTTGTTTTCTAATAAATCAAATTCAAGTTAAGCTTTATAAGTTATATTACTGTGAGATATATAATTCGCTCTTTAGCAGCAGGTTTTTTATATCCAAAAAAATGACATGTGAAGCATCTTTTACAAAACAACTTTAGCTTCAATCAAAAATTATTTTCTTCATGATTGATTATCAATTGTATATTTATACCCCCATTTTGCTGGTTAACAAAATCAAAATATTTAGTTAACTATATTCGTTATGCAAATGAACAATATTTACCTTTAATTCTCAGTTTGTTTTTCACAGTGGATCAAAAAATGGCAAATAATGCAAAAACTTGAACGATTATAAACTTTTAGAATAAAAAGCAACAAAGACAATGGTAAAAAACCAGGAGATCTGTGTGTTGATTCAATTTAATATAGGTTGTTACTACGTTTAGACAAAACGTTTCCAAAGTAACCCTTTGAAACGTCATTTTCAAAATAATAACTTTTTTTGATAACTTTTTTTTAATTTAGAGTGGGATCACGACAATTTCCTAATTGTAATCGTTTGTTAGTAAATTATTTTTTAATTATGACAATTGTAGAAATATAATAAGTTACTATTCTCAAATCATTCTTTAAATGAATTATTATTTAAGTGAAGCAACCAAAACCAATAATTTCATCAAAAGTTTCTCAGTGCTAAATTTTAAAATGGAAAATAATCGAAAGAAAAGCTATTTGTGGAATCAAATGGACTGGAATGTTGCAATTTACAATGCCTGACTGGGTTGATGTTATCTCAAAAATTGATTCAAACTCCAAAGAAGGTCTGAAGTTTTATAGATCTATATTCGAAATGATTATCCTTGACTTACAGCCTTGATCAATTGTAAATAATCCGGAGTTTTTACTCCATCATGCAGTTTTTACACCACTTTTTGAAATTGGAAGTGAGAAATACTAACGTAGCATGCTCAATCCAGCCTATGAAAAGATTAAGCTTGCAACGAAAGTTATGCTTAACGAAAAAAATGCTGAAAATGTTTCCATCTCTCTGGATGCTTGGTCATCCTTTTATCATGAGTACTTAGGCATGGTGGCAAACTTCATTTCAGAAAAATGGGAGCGGATCAAATTCTGCCTGTCATATTCCAAATTTGATGAAAAACATACTGCTTCAAACATTTTTCAAAGACTTGAGAATGTTGTGAAAGAGTTGGAGCTGAAGGACAAGATCACAGTCTGCTTAAGAGACAATGCTGCAAATATAAAAGCACCTTTCAAAGATCCACATTGTGTTTACAAGTCTGCTGGGTGTCTAAGGGTGGAATGCAAGAAGCAAACTTGAGTCAAGTTCGACTTGAACTTTACATTGTAACCAATAGCGGCAGAGTATGGGTTTTCCCCTAAAAAAATACTCAGCCGCTATTGGTTACAAAGTAAAGTTCAAGTCGAACTTGACTCAAGTTCGTTTCTTGCATCCCACCCTTAATCATTCACTTCAACTTGTGATTAAAAAAGAACTTTTTTCACTCCAGAGTGCTGCAAGTGTGATAAAAAAATGTTGAAAACTTTGCACTTATGCTTCTTTTTAAAACTCCTTCTTTGCTGAGCTTTACAAACAACAAGAGGTTCAAATGAACAATTTTGACACGCTCGGGCTCAAAAATGATGTCCCAACACGCTGGAATTTAACTTAAAACAGGCTTGAAAGAATTCTGTACTTGAAATCTGTAATTACTACCACACTGCTAATCCGTACTTCCAGCGGCATTGAGTTCACTGTACAGGATTGGAACCTGTGTGAAAAGCTGGTAAACATCTTAGCAATTTTAGAAGAAGCCACCAAATTGCTCTCTGGAAAAGATGCTTGCATCAGTGCGTGAATTCCAATTATGACAACTATTCTGAAGTCATTTGAAGTTCCCTCTGATGACGAAGAAGTAATGGGCATGAAAAATGGTTTAAAGAAAGCAATGGAGGTACGTTTTTTTGACTTAGAAACGATTGATCATTTTGCAATAGCAACACTTCTTGATCCCAGATTCAAGCACCACTTCTTTAGATCCCAAGAAGCCTTTTAAGCTGCTAAAAAACAAGTTTTTTGGAATCAGACAGTTCCAATTTCAGACAGAGTCAAAATGAAACTATTTCTGTAATGAAAACTACGTCTATTAAGAACACTGGGTTTTCTTCAATGATGCAAAATATCATTGCACAGTCACAAAGTACAAGTTTCAAAAATCCAACTTCCAAATTGGCAAAGGAAGTTTTAAATGAGTACTTAAAAAGCCCAACATCTTCATGCTGTTTAAATTTTTGGAAAGAATATGAAGAGAAAACAACATTAAAAGCAAAGTTTGGTTTGGCAAAAGTAGCAAAGAGATTCCTTACACCTTCTCCAACATCTACCGAAGTTGAAAGGTTGTTTTCAACTGCTGGAGACATTCTTTCAAATGAAAGAAACAGACTTTTGCCAGAAAACATGGAGAAATTTTATTCTGCCGAGAAAATATTTCAATTATTAACTTTAGTTGTTGAAATGTCTTGACATATTATAGTTTTTATCAATTATGTTACATGGTGATTGCTTAGATATATGTAAAATAGTTTTTTTGCTCATAAAAGCAATAGTTTTTTTTTGCTCATGTAAAATAGTTTATTTTGATCATAAAAGGTTCAGGGATTTTTAACATTCTTTTCTAAACTTCGGCCGAAATTTCGGTTTTCGCTACGGCTTCACTGAACCGAAATTTCGGTACTTTCGATTTCGGCTGAAATTTCAGATTCGGTCGATAACTACTTTTAAGAAATAATTTTTTGTCTTTATACTGAAAGTTGTTTTTAATATTCTAGATAACATTTTAGCAAGTATTTTTTACACCACGGACTACAGACCTCCAATTCTGATGCGAGAACTATACACACAACACCACGGCTGGTCTTTTTCTCGAGAAAAAACAAACAAACTGGTCTTTTAATCTTTTTGTCGTAAAAAAAAATTCTAAACCCAGCAAGATATTTTTTTAAATTTTTCTAAAGACTTAAAAAAAATGAAAATAAAGTTTTACCAAAATAAGAAAAAAAATATATATATATAATCTCCATAATAACAACAAGTATTATTTAATTTAAACAACTCAGTACAACTAAGTTGTTTAAATTAAATCAATTCTCCTTTTTCGTTCTTAAAAACAATCACAATACATACAATATAATTATCAATGTTTAAACACATAAATGATTTCTTCCTTGGTTGTTTTTCGGTTGATGAACGCTTTTAAATGTAATCAGAGAAAATAGAGCTTTGAAGAATTTCACATGAGCAAGAATGTCCAAGGATTATAGTTACCTCCTTTGAATTAAAGTTGATTGTTCTTGGTACCAAATTTGTTGCGCACCCTCCTTCACCTGTAAAGCATGTTTCGGTATAGTCTTCATCTTGACAGGTAACGTGGAAGTGCTGCCGCGGAGAATAACTAAAAAAATTATAACTTAACACTCGATTGTAATTTAGAATAAAAATTTTTTATTAAAAATTTAGAATATATTTTACATTGCGAATCCAAAACAATAGCATTTTATATAAATCGCCCTCATTTCTTGATTATAGCTCACAAAAAAATCTTTTCAAACCTAAATTCATCTTTCATATGCTAATATTTTATTGGCTAGAACACACAAAACAAAATTATTTAATTTATAAAGCATGGAAAACCATACATGCAGAGTATTGCATTATTAAAGAACAAAAAACAAAATTACACGTAATAAATGCGTAGTTAAGCAAAATACAAAGTAAGATACGTAAATATACATATAGAGGAAGTATTAAATAATATAGATCTCTTAACCCATAAATATAAGTTTTAATACGTATTTAAACTTACAAACAATATGCATAGGTTGAACCGTATTTTCAAATATTTATACAAAATTTATTTGCATTTAAAAACGGTAGCCAAGCGCTTTGATGGTCTTTTCTTATATAATAAGAAAAAAGATTCAAGACTTATAAGTACTATATTGTTATATATACTATATACTTGAAAAATACTATATCAGTAAGATTTAACAACTTTTTGTAAGCAATATCAGGGTATTATAATGCATAATAAAAAGTAGGCCATAAAGAGTATTTAATACCTTTTTGGAGGCAATAATAAAATACAAACCATGTCATTGGAAGTTATTAAAAACTCAACTAAATTTACGAAGAATTTTAACTGTAATTTTCATCATAGTAACGATAAAAGTATTTTATATAATATGCAAGTTATAATATATGTGATATATAATATATACAGTAAAGCAGGGTAATAAGATTAGGGTAATAAGATCAGATGGGCAATAAAATAAAAATAAAAAGATATTTATCATGTTAAATTCGTTTATACGTGGTAATAAAATGGTGGGCAATAAAATAAAAAGATATTTATCATGTTAAATTCGTTTATACATGTTCTTTTTTATAAGAATAACGCTTATGATATAGACGTTATGTTAAAATTGGAAAATCCCCTTATTATGTACAATTTATATCGTATTTAACTATTGCAATATAGTTAAATACGATATAAATTGTCCCTTAAAAAGGGACTTATTGAAACAACGGAGTTGTTTGTATAACAGACTAAATAGAGTCTTCAAACAGAATTTAAACTATCTTTGAATGCTGTTTCTCAGCATCTAGTTGTATTAACATATTCAAAATTTTATTGTTTATAAGTAATTGTTAAATAAACTTTATGATGTAACTCTTATATTTATCTTATATTTACTACTTTTATTTAAAGCAAATGTTTTTTTGAAAATTTATCTATCATTTGAAATTTTAATTTATTACAGATATCATTTGCAGTAGCTGTTTTTAATAGTAATAATGAAGTGGCAACAATGTCTAATAAACGATTTAAACATTCTGAATGTGTTTTGTGGCCCGATTGTTGAGTAGAGAAGAAATTGCAAACCAAGTTAATAAACCGTGAGAGCCAGGTGGTGACTAAATTTTCTATTATGTACGAGTTTTTTCCAGCAACATCTGTAGGTTTCCTAATTTTATTGTTTTATTCTTTTTTCTTTTTTTTTATATTTATATTTTTATCATTATTATTATTTTTTAATATATAAATATATATATATATATATATATATATATATATATATATATATATATATATATATATATATATATATATATATATATATATATATATATATATATATATATAGAGAGAGAGAGGAGAGAGAGAGAGAGAGAGAGAGAGAGAGAGAGAGAGAGAGACAGAGAGAGAGAGACAGAGAAATAATGATAAAAATATAAATGTAAAAAAAAATAAAAAAGAATAAAAAATAAAAATAGGAAACCTGCAGATGCTGCTTGAAAAAAATATTTTTATCTTAGTTATTATTTTTTAAATGTATATATATATATATATATATATATATATATATATATATATATATATATATATATATATATATATACATATATATATATATATATATATATATATGTATATATATATATATATATATATATATATATATATATACTCCTAGTCGGCGCTTACGAGGACTTGTTATTTTTGTTCCCGTTTTGTTGTTCTTTTTCCTTTTTCTATACAATTTTTATCATAAATATAATTATTTTTTTATTTTTATCATTTTTTTATTTTTATTTATATATATTTAAAGTTATTTTTTTATCATAAAAATATGTTTTTTATATTTATTTTTGTTATTTTTATTTATTTATTATATATTATATTTCATTTTTATTTTCATCCATTTACAAAAACGATTAATAACAGTAAAATAACTATATTTAAACCTTGCCTTAACCCTAATCTAACCCTGACCTTGATGCTGACCCAAACCAAACCCTTAGTTAATGTTGCAGAACTCCGCGAGTTAGGCTATTTGATAATTGATGTATGTACTTTTCGTTCTCTATAAAAGTTGCTTACGGGGACATTCTTTTTACAAAAAATCAATGCGTACGGGGACAAAAAATTAACGGGTACACTAAAAGGTCCCCGATAATGCTAATGTCTCCATAAGTGTTCGTTTTTTTGTAAAATCTGTCCCTGTATATGATAGGGGAGACCGGGGCTAGTTGGCCGCAGGGGTAAGTTGACGAACTGCGTTTATCTTTAGAGCCTTTCATCAGAAAGTGACAAAAATTACTCAAAAACTTCCTTATTGACCATTTCATCATTCACTGTAGTATTGTCAGGATTCGCGCATGCGCATGGGAGATATTGAGACTAATGCGTTTTTTGGACAAAAACGTAACTTTTAGAACAACGCTTCCTTTTTACTTTACAAAGAAAATATTTAGTCGTATGAAAAAAAAATTGTAAAAGTTCCAGTCATAATTGGTTTACTTTATACAGTCAGACTATTTTTTTCAAAGCTGCCGTTTTTCAGGATCTATAGACTGTTTATTAAAAAAAAGCTTTCGGGGTAAGTTGACAAATTTTTCACGGGGTAAGTTGGCTCATAGCATTTACTATGGAAAAAAATATTTATTTTTATAAAATTATTATTTTTTTTTTTTTAATCTTTAACAATATTGAAAATATTTATTCTTACAAAAAAATTAAAAAAAAAATTTTTTAGTATTTTTTTCCACAGATAAAAGGTGGGCTACTGTTTGGCTTTTATGCGGACTAATATTTGGTACCAGTTAAAAGTAATATTAAATTTTGGGATAAAATTGTTTCAAAAATTAATTTAAAAAAAATTTCTATTATTTTGCACTTAATAGTGCATTAATAATCATTTTTATAGTTTGCGCCAACTTACCCCGTGGTGGGGTAAGTTGGCGCAAATTTTTTTTTATTTTTGAGGGTCCGGAAAGGCCCCAAGAATTTTTTTTTGGTAAATGAATGCAAATTTTATAAGATAACCTAATCCATACTCTTTAAGACTACACTTTAATATTTTTAAAAAAATGTACTGTTAGGGCTACAGAGCTCATAGAGTATATGTATATATATAAATATATATATATATATATATATATATATATATATATATATATATATATATATATATATGTATATATATATATATATATATATATATATATATATATATATATATATATATATATATATATATATATATATATATATATATACAAAATTAAGGGACGAGTATGTCCCTTAATTTTACCACAAAAATGTATTTGTATGCGATCATAGTGTTTGAACGTGTATTCAAAATTAAGCAAAGTATTTGCATTCAAATAAAGATGTTTTAAAGATATTTTGCCATTAAAAGTTTGGTTTAGATATATTTCCATTAGAGACAAGTTTATGTGTTTGTTTTATTTTTTTAATGGTTAAATGCATTTAATACTTTCTTAGTTTAAATGCAGAATTTTTTTTTTTTTAAAAGACGCATTATTGGAAAATTGATTTTTTTCTAATTGTTGTTCCTGTTCAAAAGCGTTACTTGCAGAAAAGGTTGGACTCAAAGAACATACTAAATATATAGAGGAGTTTGTTGAAGGACAGTTTTCTTAGTTGCAAATTCAAAAGTACCGCAAATAATACAAAAAAATACTTACGAATAATATTGTTAACGAAGATATGTATATACAAAAAAAAATCAGCAAAAAGTATGTATTAATACATTCTAAAGATACGTATTTGATACACCTTACCAGCGACCACAAGTACTGTAAGCAATACGAAATTACAAAATAAGAATAAATACGTATTATATACGTATAATTTTGTTTGGAGCCTGTGTAATAAAAGATAAGTGCGTTTAAAATTTGGAAAGATTAAACCTGTGTAAGATATTTTTTATTAATTGATTAAATATAAAAATAACATGCTCCCAAATCTTTACTAAACATTTTTGTCATCCTTTTCTCTAAGTTTTAATTAGCGTTCAAACAGTTTGAATAACTTATTAAATAACTTTAAATAGAGTTTAAATAACTTATTCGTTTAAATTTGCCATTTAAACGATCAAGTCTTTAAATGACATATTTAAAGACTTCGTAGTTTAAATTCAAAGACGGTAGTCGTTTAAATTTGCCTCTTGAATGACTACTGCCATTTAAATTTGCCTTTTAAACATATACCAAAGTTCTTTGTTAAAAAAAGAAAAAAATTTAAAAAGAAAACATTAAACACTTGAATCTAAGCTTAAAGTCATATTTCGTTAATTCGGGAATCGTGACCAATTAGCTCAATATGACTGACTGGGGAACTATAATAATTAGCACAGTTTAACATTTGCACAAAACTATTTTACAAATTCCTTATTAAAAAAGTAATTTATTTATACACTTATGTTAGCCAAATTTGAAATAACAAAACTTTTTATGAATGCCGATATTTTTATTTATTATAAACTTTATATTATATTTTACATATGGTGATTTAGTTTACTGATATACTGATATACTGATTTTACAATAGAAAGATATTTCTTCATAGTAAACCTGAAGAAATAAAATATGCATTGGACATGCATTATGTTGTTTCTTACCTGCGGAAAGTTTTTTTTATATCCGTTGTAATATTTTTAAATAATAAGAACCTTTTTCTCTAAATTTTATTGTTTTTTCGTTTTTTGTATGACACAAATCAATTTATAGTAATATAACATAATTAGTCCATAATAATTTTAATAGCTGTTAACCAATTTACTTAATTATTATTTTTTCAAATACCAATATATATACAAGATTATTATTACATTACAATTTATTTTTATGGTTTATATTTTTTAGATCATGGGCTTTTGTTTTAACTGCTTTTTGCAATTATAAGTTTATTTATTGTTTAATACACATTTATATTTTGCACGTGACTAGTTAAACATACCATAAAAGTACTTAATTACTAAGTCAGTTAAGAGTTAAAAGGAGGGGAGTGTACATACATCATAGAAGGAGTTAGGGCTAATCTTTCTATAATGATTGTCTTCCCTTATTCAAACACTGCGGTGATGAATTTGCACTCCTCCTATGTTCTCCGTATTTATGTCAGCTAATGTGTATACATTCCCTACATGTTCTCCTTAAGAAATAAATATTATTTAAATATTTATAATAAACAAATATTGACTACTATTAAATGAATACCTTGCTGGAAGCGTGACTAGATGAATGCATTCTCTGCATAGACTGTAGTGAGTACCAGCTCCATTCAAAGATTTTTTTGGTTTACAGCATTTTGTTAAATCAGAGCAGTATGTAATTTGTGATCCATCAGGAAGATTTCGCGGGGTTTTCCACGATTTCACCGCTCTTTTTTTTCTCGATAATTTTGGCAGAGTAAGCGTCAACGATGGTGAAACGAGTTTTGTTGCTAATATAACAAAGGAAATATTTGAACTTCTTTTAGCAATTTAAAACTCTTAAAATTTTAACTCCCAAAATAAATTTGAAAAAAAAATTTTATTATTATAATTTTTATTTTTTTTCTCTGTTTAACATAAAATCAAATTAACTTCTTTCTTTTCACAATATTTTATTTAAATATATAAAGAATATTTTAGGTAAATAATATATTTCAAAGAGAAAACGTCATCACAACACGTCACCTCAATATTTTAAAGGAGCCCTCTTTATAAAATAATATATCGTTTGGTATAAAAGTTATATTAGTAGATAAATAAAAAATTAATAATACCAAAAAGTTTACCGTTAAAACCCAGTCAAACAAAACTAAAGAAATATAAAAAAAAAAGAAAAGTTATCTGAAATATTGCCTAAATTATCAGGGTTTTTTTTTCAAAATTGGTTTGTTTTTGTAAGAAATCAAGTTTTTACATAAATATTTTAAACTTGTTGGGCATTAATTCTTGAAACAACAAACTGCCTGTTAATAGATCACAAACAATTATTTTTCTTACTGTCTACATACCGAGTTTTTGTCACTCTTGTTTTCAGACTTAAAAACTTTTTGATGCACAAAACTATTTTATACAAGCTACATACACTTGTCTTTACACTTTGTTTAAATAGATTTATTTCAAAATAAAATAAAT
The DNA here is from genome assembly GCF_038396675.1 of Hydra vulgaris. Classification (NCBI taxonomy): domain Eukaryota; kingdom Metazoa; phylum Cnidaria; class Hydrozoa; order Anthoathecata; family Hydridae; genus Hydra; species Hydra vulgaris. The sequence continues at coordinate 27,439,696 of NC_088927.1, forward strand.
ACCTAAACAAACTAATGGATTTTTTTCTAGACGAGTTTTTAGAATAAGGGCAGATGCAAAATCTTCCAAACTATTTTTACGGCTGCAGATGTTCTCCGGGTAAGTTTTCTCAACAAATTGTGGGTTTGATAACAAGTCTAGACACAAGGGAGATAAAACAACTAAAGATATTAAGTGAAGGACCACGGCTTGTTTGAATATTTTTTCCATTTTTTCCATTTTTTTTTTCTATTTTAAAAATTTATTTAGTTAAAGCAATTTATTTGTATTGCATGTGTTTCTATATATATATATATATATAAATATATATATATATATATATATATATATATATATGTACATTTATATATATATATATATATATATATATATATATATATATATATATATATATATATATATATATATATATATATATATTTATATATATATATTTATATATATATATATATATATATATATAATATATATATATACATATATATATATATATATATATACATATATATATACATATATATATATATATATATATATAAATATATATATATATATATATATATATATATATATTTATATATATATATATATATATATATATAAATATTATATATATATATATATATATAAATATTATATATATATATATATATATATATATATATATATATATATATATATATATATATATATATATATATATATATATATATATATATATATATATATATATATATATATATATATATATATATATATATATATATATATATATATATATATATATATATATATATATATATATAGATTCATTTATAACGTAACAAATACAATATTATAGAAAATATATAGTATATATAATCTTTGTAATAAATTGTATTTTACACATAAGTAAAAAGTTTTTACAAAAGTTAAAACGTGAAAATTTTCTCGACAAAAAAATTTCTTTTTGATCATTAGAACAATTACAGTAAAAAACGTTTATACTATATTGCTTTTATTTTTAAGGGTTTTTATATAATAAAGCGACTAGCAACAATATGATATTGATGTTGTTGTTTTTTTGAAAGTTAATATATCTAATTAAATATCGTATGATTAGTATCTTAAGTAAAAATTGGATCACCTTAATTTTTTTAAATATAAAACATACTTTTATGTATATTTGATGAACACAGAGACTTCCTTATGCCCGTGGGTGTTTTTTGATTTCTTTAACCCCCTCATTTATCTAACATATAGCATATTGTATTCAATACATTGCACGATTTTAATATTAACACACAAACAGAGAAAATAAAATTTTGGATTTGCTATAAAGTCTTTGGATACTAAACCTAAAATGACTTTACGAGCTTTTCTAGTACAAACGCCACTACAAGTAATTAGTTTACGACGTATATTCAACTAAATCTGTTCTGATCATATACATTATTATAACTGATTATATAAAGCATTAAAAATGTTCACAAAAAGAGATTTTAAAATTCCACCGAAAACGCCTATTTTTATTCATTTTATTATGAAGAAATATCTCTATTGTTTTATTTTGTATCACAAAAAGTTCAAGAACACTTATGAGCGCGTTGATATACACTAAGGCATATTCGTTTAGACGCATCAATTTTTTTCTCTTTATCTCAATTTTTTTCTATGAATTGTCAACTGATATGCATGCAAGATACTATCAAAATAATTGTTGTGTTGTGGGCTAATATAAACCACAAAAAAATTTTTTCTATGTGTCTTTATTAACATGAGAGTATGTTTGATATACAAAAGCACATTTTTTAATTGGAATATATCTATAGACGCAATCAGGTTAATAACGGTAGTTATTGATTTTTAATCACTTTTACACAAATAAATTGATAAATTTTAGTGTAATTTGATCTTTTGCTCTGCCAGTATCGTTTTTATTGCATTTTACGAAATGCCTAAAGGAAAGAATTTGACAGATGCTGAAAAAATACAAATTAATTTATATCGTGGCTCAGAAATCTTACCAGCACTTTCTATACGTGAAATAGCAAGAAAAATTGGAAGATCTGACCATGTCGTACGAAACTACATTGCAAAAGGTGACAATTACGGTGTAAAAAAAGCAACAAACGGCAACAAAGTATAAACAAATCGGCAAATTAATTGAATTCGCTTCGAAGCAACCAAAAATAAATTGAATGCAACACAAATAAAGGATAAATTATTATTGCCTGTCACCAATAAACATGTTGCACATATTCTATGTACAACACCAAACGTAAAGTGGAAGAAACCACACCAAAAACCAATGTTAAAAAACACCATAAAATTGCTAGATTACAGTTTGCTAAAAACCATATGCATTGGACTCATGAGTGGCAAAACGTAATATTTTCAGATGAAAAAAAGTTCAATTTAGATGGTCCGGATTCTTACAGTTGTTATTAGCATGATCTAAGAGGAATAAATGACCCACAAATAAAACGAAATTATGGAGGAGGAAGTTTAATGGTTTGGGGTGGATTTTCTTATTCAGGAAAATTGACTCTGTGTTGTGGTTTACCTAAAATGAACTCGATAAAGTATACAAAAATGTTGGATGATGTTCTCATAACTTATATGTATGAAAACATGGACGATAATGCCATGTTTCAGCAAGATAATGCTGCAATTCACACACCTAGGCATTCTATGAAATGGTGTAAAGACCACATCATCCTGGTTCTCGAATGGCCAGCTTGTAGCCCGGACTTAAATCCAATCAAGAACGTGTGGGGAATGCTATCAAGAAAAGTTTATGATGCTAAAGCAGCCGGACACCAATTTAAAACTGTTACTGAGTTAAAGTGTAAAATCCTTGAAGCATGGTCCGAGTTGGATCAAACTACACTTCAACGACTGTGGAGTCAATGAAAGGCAGAATTTTTGAGGTGATCCAGTGTAATGGAGGACATACGCATTACTAGTTTCCATCTTTTATTGTCAAAAATATGACTGCGTCTATAGATATATTCCAATTAAAAAATGTACTTTTGTATATCAAACATACTCTAATGTTAATAAAGACACATAGAAAAAATTTCTTTGTGATTTTTATTAGCCCACAACACAACAATTATTTTGATAATAACTTGCATGCATATCAGTTGACAATTCATAGAAAAAATTAAGACAAAGAGAAAAAAATTGATGCGTCTAAACGAATATGCCTCAGTGCAGTTTTAAATTGCATAAGTATTAAACAATTTTGTAACAAATAAAGCATCTGCATTTTTATAAAGCTTTTTAAATACAATCTAAAAGTTTCTGCTTCTCTTATAATTTTTGTCATTTGAGAATAAGTTATGAATGTAAAATGATTCTTGTTGCAATTCGTTATGAACGTGATATGGTTTTTTTTAAATAATTCTTTAATTAGTTAAAAAACTGAAAACTGCGCCTAAAGAACAAAAAACAGCCAAAACTAGTTATCTACAAATAATACATGTTTTCAATGTTTTTTCTATATCAGAGAATTCATTTGATTTGATTTAATTTAAATTTATAAGAACCGCAATACTTGTTCTAAAGAACACATATTCTAAAGAACACATGTTCTAAAGAACACATGTTCTAAAGAACACATGTTCTAAAGAACACATGTTCTAAAGAACACATGTTCTAAAGAACACATGTTCTAAAGAACACATGTTCTAAAGAACACATGTTCTAAAACACACATGTTCTAAAGAACACATGTTCTAAAGAACACATGTTCTAAAGAACACATGTTCTAAAGAACACATGTTCTAAAGAACACATGTTCTAAAGAACACATGTTCTAAAGAACACATGTTCTAAAGAACACATGTTCTAAAGAACACATGTTCTAAAGAACACATGTTCTAAAGAACACATGTTCTAAAGAACACATGTTCTAAAGAACACATGTTCTAAAGAACACATGTTCTAAAGAACACATGTTCTAAAGAACACATGTTCTAAAGAACACATGTTCTAAAGAACAGAGTAGCCGTGGCGCAGTGGTTAGAGTTCTGACTCAGAATTCAGAGGTCCGAGGTTTGACGCCAACTCTAACTCAACAAGCGACATTGGTACAGAAGGAGACGTGAATTTCTTGTCAAATGCTCTCCCGCGGTGCTCTATGATAAGACCGTAAGGACTTCTGGGAACACCTAAATAACTAATTGTGTAGGTGCTCCCAGAAGTCCTAAATTGTCTCGCTTTAATAATACGCCCTTTTTTTTAAGAAAAGTTGATCAAGATACGGCTAACATGGAGGAAGAATTATAATCAAAAAAATTTATTTGATTACATTTTTTATAACTCATATTTAGTATCTTGAATTTTACTTATATGCGTTTTATATTTTGATGGAAAAGGTTATCAAAATAACGCACAGATAACTTACAGTTTTTTGTTTAAAGATGGAAACATCACTTGGAATCATCATATCGACTACATAAGCACTAAATTTCATAAAGCATAGAAGTTTTATATAAAGCACAAATCTACCTAAACAAGAAAATTTTATGATCATACTTTATTATTCACTTATACACAGTTATCTAAAATATGCTAATATTGTCTGGGGTAGTACAGAAAAAAGTTACATCGTCTTTATCGCCATCAGAAACATGCAATCCGTCTAACCTGCTTTGCAAGTCACTTTTCTCACGCAAAACATTATTTCATTGAAATTAGAATTTTGAATATATACGAGCTAAATTTATATAATGTTTTATGCTTTGTATACATGTGGAAAAATGACTTGTCCTTATCTGTCTTTAAAAATATTTTTACTCCGATACCTATCAACAAAACCAATTTGAGAAATACCGATTTTTTAAATTTTTTTAAAACCTTTTTGTCAAACGAACTTTAATCAATTTTGTATTGCCTATCACCACACCTTTGGAATAAAATTGTTTTGCCGAATTTTGATTTTGAACTACCCATCACTTTTCGACTTTAAAAGAAAATTAAAAACCCTTATTTTTTCATAAGATAACATCTGATTTTTTTTATTAAAAATTTGAATTAATAACTTTGCCTTTTATTTACATTTATAAAAAGTTTGTTCTTACTTATTTTGTTTATTTTTATACTTTTTACTTAATATTTTATTATACTTTGGTACGTATGCTTTTATATAAAAAATATTAGTGAGTAGATCTGCTTGATCTCTCTTTTAATTATATAATATATACTTTGGAAATTTTAGAAGTTTAATATCGTTGTTGTTACCTTTTTTAAATGCTTGTTTGAACTTATTTAAGGTTCTGAAGACAAGATCCTTAGATCTTCTTTCAGATTTTTTATATTTGTTATATCGTTTATCAAAAATTTGTGAAAGTTTATTATTTTTATTTTTGGCAATATATAATTGCAATACGACCAACAAATGTAAAAAAAAAAAAAAAAAGTATAAACTAGATAAGAGTGACATTATTAAAAAAAGTATGATTTTCAAAGAAAACAAACCAGTTAAAAATAGGCAGTTTAAAAAACAGGCACACCAAGAATTCATTCTACTAATATAATTGCTAAGAAATAAAAATAACATGCTAACACTGATCATTTATAGATCCTCCATTTGATATTTAATAACCGATGTTTAAAAATCTTCTTCATGTTTTAAGATGTCGCGTCAAATTATGTATGAACTTGTAACTCCATTAAATTGAGGGGTGTTCAAAGTATATATGATCATAATATTTGAAAAATGTGCAATTTTATTCAAGACTAAAATATTTTTTAATTTATTTAGTTGCTGTAAATTAATTTTTTTATTTTATTTACAAGTATATTTTTTAATTTTTTTAACTAGTAAAGTTTAACCTATTTTAGAAATTATTTTTGTTTTCTCTCAAATGATTGGCAACTCATAAATTTGGTAATAACGGTGACTTTTTGACAATTGACAATTTTGGTTCTTAGTTTTAAAAGTATTGGTCTGAGAATGTTATTGCAAAAAAATTACCTTCTTCATTTTTTTCTTCAGATATATAATTAAACTCTGTATATATTTTTGTAGTTATAATGGTTTTGAAGTGATTCTAACTTGTGCAAATATGTGTAGGTCAACCTGAATCAAACAACAAAACAACGATTTTTACATGTCGCCAAAAAATGCACAGTATCTAAAAGTTTTAATTTTTAGAATAAATTGCTTTCTAAAAACCCGTATGTAAATTAGGGTGGAGTGAATTTTAGTTTTTTTTACAATTAGTTTAGCCTGGGTGTGCAAAAGTTGTCTATTCATTTCAGAAATACTCTGGAAAAATATCAATGCTCTAGGAAATTATCTTGAGGTTCCTCAAGACCTTTAAAATTTTAATGGGTCCCTAATATTATGTAAAAAATTTTTTTTCAAAAGTATGTCATGTTGGGTCTCAAAAGAAGCAAAATTTTATAAAAATTTCAAAAAAAAAAAATTATGTTATAAAAAAATTATTATTTAAGATTTTTTTGAAATTATAATTAAAAAAAATGAACTTTTTTAATTTTTAGTTTAAAAGGTCATTTTTTCTGCAATAAACTAAAAATAACAAATTTTTTTAAAAATAATTGTTATTTTTGAAATTTTTATAAAATTTTGCTTCTTTTGAGACCCAGCATTACATACTTTTGAAAAACTTTTTTTTACATAATATTAGGGACCCATTAAAATTTTAGAGGTCTTGAGGAACCTCAAGATAATTTCTTAGAGCATTGATATTTTGCCAGAGTATTTCTGAAATGAATAGACAACTTTTGCACACCCAGGCTAAAAAAATTGTAAAAAAAACTAAAATTCACTCCACCTTAATGTAGATGTTTAAATAATTTATTCCAATGATTGGGTTACTACCAATCACATTTTCACAAAAATACAAACAATTTTTTGTACTTTTTCAGAAAATTTTTAGTAACTGACACATTGGTGTTTCTAGGGTTGGTGTCACCCAGTATAGTAAACTTTTTTGGTATCACCCCTATAGACTTTCACAAACAGGGCCGACGACACGGATTTCAAATTTTTAAAAAAAAAATAGTTCTTTAGATAAATTTTTGGGGATACAAAATACAATCTTTTGATCTTGAATAAAAGTTGAACAATTTTTGTGTGAAGAAATAGCAGAGTTATTAATACAAAATTTCAAAAAATCAAAACTCGAAATTTTTTGGTTAGGCCAAACGCAAAAAATAAATTAACACAAGCATGATGGATGTCGACACCATCAGGTTGTGATGGTGTCATCACAACCTTTAAGTGTCGCCGTGGCGCAGTGGTTAGAGCGCTTGCAGAATAAACAGCGCCAAGAAAACTGCAACCTTTTTACCATACCTTTCTCATACATATTTCAACATCTTCTACAAACAAAAACAAAGAAAAGATATCAGCTACAGTTTGTAAATGTAAAAAATTAAGCGTGTTTATTAGATATGCAATCAGCAGATATCAAAAACTTTAAAACATTAGTTACCAGTACTCTCTAGCAGTTAAGACTTTATATAGTACTACATAATCACTAGTCAAGTTTTGAAAACAATTTATTTGGTTATTTTTGTTTTGTATATATCTCTCAATATCTTATTTTATTTTGTAATGTAAACATCTCAAGGGCCTTACTAGTAAGGCCCTTGAAAGTAACTAACTAGTAGCTACTAGTTAATTACTTTCTTAAAAGTTATTTTTAACCAACAACTATTTTGGGTTGGTCTCAAAGCAATATAGAACTTAATTAAGCTAATTTTAAAGTTCTTAATTTATTTACATAATATCTACCGTCAGTTAAGTTTTTTTTTTTTGTTATTTTATGCGTCTTTCCGGCCTGTTGTTAAGTAGGACATGTTCCGTTAACAATAATTTCTTCAAAGGAATGCTTTCTTAAGAATCAAGAAATGCTCTGTATTTTGTTTAAATAATGTAATTTTCTCATTAAAATTGCAATCCATTAGGTTGAGTTTACTAGCGCTGTTTTAAAGTTACCAGAACGTTTGTACGATTTTAATTTTAAAGTTTTACACGCGCACTCTTCATTTAGTAGAGAAGTTGCAAAAGTGCTTTCTTAAGCATAATATGGTAGCAAACTGAGACTGTTGTCCTAAAAAAATCCAAAATGGTATTACTCTGCCATTAAAATTTAACAAATAGTTTAAATGTTAGATTTTTTTTATTTATTGAATATAATTTCAAAGGAAATTTAAATACTGGTGTAAATTATCTGAAGATGTATGCAATAATATTAAAATATTTTAAAAGTCTGACATGTGCCTTTAATATCAAAAGTTTTTAACTAACTCAATAAACTGCATTAAGTGGTTTTGAACTTAAAACATTTATCCTTACGTTGCCTTTTTTTGTTTTAGAATATTCTAATTATTACCTCACCAAAAATTTAAGATCTCACAAATAATTATATAAATATTTTTAAATTACTCAAGTGCTTAAAATCTTTCTTGATTAATATTTCATTTGCAATAGAGTCTGGTTTCATCCTGTTAATTGATTTGAAAATTTTAGAAAAATGCTGGAGCGAAATTATAACATTATTTTAATTTTACTCTACAAAATTCCATAATGTTTCGAATTGCAATTTGAATTTATTATTAATACTTTGTTTTATTGCCGCCATTCTGAATAACTTCAAATATTCGATTTGGCATACTTTTTAAATGTTTTCTAAGATCTGCAAGAGATATGTTCTTCCAAACACGTGCGATTGCCTTTTTCTATTCATCGACATTCGAATATTGTACACGTCTTGCTACAATGCCCCATACGTTTTCAATGTGATTTAAATGATATGTGAGCGCTGGTCATTTAATAATTGAATTTTCTTGCTAGTAAACCTTGAGATATTTGACTTTGCTCTTTGAATTGGAGCATTATCTTGATGGAAAATAAAATTAATGTTATAAAATTTTTGCGAATTATCATGCAAATGACCATTCAACAAACTTCTATATCCTTTAGCATTTAATTTAGTAGTAATATAGCCAATAGAAGTTTTTCCAAAATAAACGAACGCACCCTAAATCATTACTCCTCCATCTTCCATAGCCCTTCTTTTTAAAAACATTTTCTCTTTTCTAATGTCATGGCAGTAGTCATTCACAATTAAATTTTTTTATCGGACTTCTCAATCTTTTGCCAATCTTTTTCCCAAGTCATGTGGTCCTTGGCCCATTGAAGACGAATGCGTTTGTGCGCTTCAGCTAGTGCTGGAGATGTGCATTTTTTGCATATCTAAGAACGCCTGACTTGTTAATTGCACGTTTCACAGTCCATCTTGAGCATTTCAATTCTAAATCAGCGCCTAATTGTCTCAAGGAGATTGTACGGTTACTAGCGGTATGCACAATTCGTCGCTGCTGGCGAGTTATAAGTATAAGTTTTCTACCACTTCGATGGTTCGTAAATTTGTTGAATCATTTACAAAGTTATTGATCAAACGTGGTGAGCGTCTCAGTTTGCAATAAATTGCCCTGTTTGATGAACGCAATGACCTTCTTCATCAGAATTTGTATTTCCTCTTGGAATTCGTTAGAATGTATTTAATAATTTTAAAATGTAATAAATTTAATTTGAAAACGGAATTTACTTCTATTTTTTGTTGGCTTTTGATGCGTTTTAGATAACGAGGTTATATTTGTGCAGCACGGTTTTAAACGGTTTTATAATTTGAGTTAATTAAAGTATAAGTAGATTCATTTAAATTATTTTGTTTATTTCAAAAAATGATCTACAAATAGAATTTGATCAAAAAACTTTGAAAGATAGTTTTAAGTTTCTATACTTATCCTATAAAGCCCTATCCTATAAAGCGAATTTACAATGTAAATTTTTACAAAGTTGCTACATTGTAGACAGTAAAACTACACGGTCCTATAAAAAGTTTACGGCGATTTTTTGTGTACAATTTTACAAATGTGTAAACTGCAATTTTACATTGCCCGAGCAGGGCCCGATCTAGAACAACACGGACTAAAGGCACAACAAAATTTGGGGGCCCCCGTGTCGAAAAATTGTGTGAACGAATAAATGTGCCCTTATTTATTGAACCCTGAGGGATTTAGAATTTAGACAGTTGAAACTTACATTTTTTATACATAAATTTATTCAAAATCTTTTCAAAATCTAGACTTTTTGTCACTTCGCTTTCGATAGACATTAATGCTAATCCAGATAGTCTTTCACTAGACATTAAAGATCGTAACCTGTTCTTAATCCTTTTTAGAGTTGAAAATGATATTTTGCCAGAACAATTTGACACGGAAATGGATAAAAAAATCCTGAGAGCAGTTTCCACGTTTGGAAATGTGTGCGAAATGCCGCTGTCCTTTATTAATTGCAGCATTTCATTAGGGTTGTTGATGTTGGGTACAAAATTTGTAAAGTGCAAAAACTCGTCTTTGAAGTCGTCATCTACAAAAAAAATCCAAAATTATATATAGTATTTTAATTAGTGTAAAAAATCAGTAGCTATATAGCTCAGTGTAGTATATAGCTCAGATTTAAAGTTTTTTTTTAACATCTTTTATAAAAGTCTTTAAACAATTGAAAATTATTGATGGGATAATATCTTTTGCTAATTTTTAATGCATGGGAAAAAATATGTAACATCAGATTCTCTTTTCAAACTTTTGTATATATAAATAAATATTTATGAAAGTAAAAAAGACAATGAAATACTTTATAGTAGTATTTATTTTATGAGAAAGTTGTGCAAGAATATTTGACTTCATTAATTTTGATAACTTTTTTCAAAAGCTGTAGTGTTAGGTGCAATTTGTATGTGATACAAAAAAATAAATTATATAGGGGAGAGTGGGGTATTGGCGAACACCTAAGCGGGAATGCGAATTAAAGACACCAGTTATACAAAATTGATCATATTTATTGCTTATCAATTAGTTTAACTACTCAGTCACAAACCCTCAAAAGGAATTTTTAAAAATCTTATTATAAAATAAAAATTTATGCCAGAAATAAAACCATTGGTGTTCGGAATTACCCTGCCTACGTGGGGTAATTCCGAACACATTGGGGGGCAATCACAAGCACTGTTGTGTAATAGCGAATAAAAAGCTAATTGTAATAACTAAGTCTAAAAACTATATTATGCAACAAAAACAAAAAAAAGGAGTGACTTTATTTCCATAGAAGCTACAACAGAGTGTTACTCAAGAAAAAAGTTGCATAAAATTATCAGAAAAATTTAAAATCAAATTATAGTGAACAACATCCGCAGCTTCATTACACTACTGCACGTCTGGAACTGAGCATAGGATCCCTTCTCAGCAGGTAAAAAAAAATTGTCGAATTTATTTTTTTACAATGCTGTTTTGACCATGTTCGGAGTTACCCCGCGTTCGCCATTACCCCACTCTCCCCTATATATATATATATATATATATATATATATATATATATATATACATATATATATATATATATATATATATATATATATATATATATATATATATATATATATATATATATATATATATATATATATATCAAAATTATTTATAGAAAGGGGTTAAAGAAAAATTTAAATCTTAAACTTAAAATATCATAAAAATTCATACTTTAAATATCCTAAGGTAAGAAAAATAAATTAAATATATATACCATCAGTGTAAATTAACAAATCATCTTCATAATCTTCATTTTACTGTTTTCTAGCTCATCTATGAAGTTCTGAATTTCTGATTCAGCTAAATGACGACCTTTATAAGTCATAACTGTTATACTTTTTTAAGTAAACATTTGGCCAAAAGCTCTTGGTAAAATAACTTGAATGTTTTTTCGGACTGTTGTAAATCATATGTTCATAATTTTCATTCCGAAATGCAACACAACATAAGGATTTTGAGTAAAACATAGAGGTATATTTAAAAACATTTTAGTTCTTTTTTACCTAAAAATTTTTTAAATGAAATAAATATTTTTAAATTCTACTGTTACGTCAGAAAAGTTCTGATGGGCTAAAAAAATATTAAAAGCGGAAAATTAGGGGCCCTGCAGTTTATGCTGCAGTTTATGCTGATTATGATAGAGAGTTTTATGCTGATTAAGAATCGTATAAAATCATAGGTCTAAAAATCAACAAAAAGTGCTCTAATTTGCTGTTGAAGTTTAAAAAGTTACACTAAAAAACGCTAATATTCGCTATTTTTTTAAAACGTTTTACTTCAAAGTTTACATTTTGAAATCAATCGTTTAGAAAATCTTTTTTTAATTACGCAACCCGGTTTTTATTGTCGTCAAAATTTAATTATATTTAAATAAAATCTTTTTATTAATATGTTATATATTTTTCCATGCTTTATATAAGGTTACTTTCTATATATATATGTTTGTGTGCCACAAAATTTGAAACCAATTTTTGAAAGCTTTTTTCTCAACCAATTTTGCTCAAATTTTGCACAGTTAATCATTTTCGATGACAATACAAGGAAATGGAAAAATTTGACCAAAAAAGTTAATTAAGTTAACAAAAATTTAATTTGTATTTCCCCATAAAAACACTAAATTAATAAAAAAAAAATTTAAAAACGTAACAGTAATTTTTCCTTCTACAAAAGATAACAAAAAAGAATTTCTAGGCCCAATAGAATTCTGTTTGCATAAAGCATGGATTTGAAAAAAGAATTTTTTTTTGATTTGCTAGTTTTAATTAATTTTTTCAAAATTAATTTAAGAATTTGCTTTTTAAATGTACATAAATCGACTGACAAATAGGGATTGGCGCAATTGAATGTACATACATCGACTGACAAATAGGAATTGGCACAACTAAATGCACATACATCGACTGACAAATAGGGATTGGCGCGATTAAAAGTACATGATTTGAGACAGGGTTATGGTTTGGGCCAGAGATAAATCAGAAAATGATGCGCTCAGCATTTTTTACCCGTTTTGCTTTACATTTTTGATAACGGGTGATGCGGAAGTTATCGGACAAAATAAAAACGTCAATAACTTATTTATAAATAAAAAAACAAACTACTATTATATTTTTTTTAAATAAAGCATTTATCTTTTAATAAAAATATTTTATTTTTTATATGAAAATCACCACCATCTGCAATTGATCTCAATTTTGCTCTGACGCCTTTCATATGCGACTGTAAAAAGTTTAAATAAATTTCTTGTAGTTTTAGTTTAATGCGATCAATCAAAACTTGCTCTGTTGAAGCTTGCCAATCTCCCTCGTAAACCTTCTGTGCCAAATGTCCCCAAAAATTTTCAATTGGTTGTGCTTGAGGCACATTTGAGGGATTGGATTCTTTATCAACTAGAGAGTTGCTAAGAATACATATACGCATTTTTTTAAAATTGGAAACATCTTAGAGATTCTTTAATATGCAGAATTTTTTTCCTTTGTTTCTCTAGTGTTTGTCAATAGAAATACTTAAGAAAGATGCTTAGACAAACAATAACACATTTTGTGATTATTTGTTTTCTTGTTAGAGTAACTTCAGAGTGCACTTCAAAGTAATACAAATTATAATACAAAAATTAATTTTTTTGTATTATGTAAGGTTATTAAATTTTGCGTTTGATTTTTCAGAATTGTATTCAAATTTGCCAAGAATTTCTTTCACAAAATTATTCAAAGTTGCCAAGAATTTTTACCACAAGGATGTAAAGCTATAATTACACTCAAGATGGCTTTTTTTTAAATTTAAAAGTAAATTTAATCTAGTAATTACAATCAAAAATAGTCAGTAATTACAATCAAAAATGACACTATAAAACAAATTTTTGTTGTTGAAACACACTAATACTTTTTTTATTAGCCCTGTAAAATAAACAATTCTAAGTCAGAGTCAGATCTTGAAGATCTCTTAGATTTTCAAAAAAGATTTACTGACAAACCACCTCGACAGGTAAAAACTAACAGTATTTTTATAACAGTATGTTCTTAGATTTCAAATTGTTAATTACAAAGTTTAATTCTTTAGTAAAAATGCAATGATATAATATATATGTATATATATATATATATATATATATATATATATATATATATATTATATATATATATATATATATATATATATATATATATATATATATATATATATATAAATTAGTAAAAACACCTATCTAATTTTTAGTTGTCTTCTACACGTTGTTTTGCCATCAGTAGACTCATCAGGAAGGCTTCAGACTCTTTCGCCATCAGTAGGCTCATCAGGCTTTCAGCCCTACTGATGGCGAAACAGCGTGTAGAAGACAACTAAAAATTAGATAAGTGTTTTTACTAATTTATTATTGCTCTGTTTTTTAAAATCATTGAGCACTCTTTTTGTAGAATATACTAAAATAATTCATATATATATATATATATATATATATATATATATATATATATATATATATATATATATATATATATATATATATATATATATATATTAAAACATAAAATAGTTTCAAGAACGCAAGTATTAAGAGAATATCTCTGAATCTGTCTTTTGTGAGCAGTACCGAGTCCCTGTTTCAGTTTTGGATAGCCTTGAAGAAATGCTCAAAGATGACCTGCATCATCCAACTCAAAGAAACAAAAAGTTATCCCCACGAGATCAAATTAAAATATTTCTACATTTTCTAGGTATATTTTATTGTTTTTTAATGATAACTTGACTTTACCAGTTTACATTTTTGTACTGAATAAGTAAGTTTCAAGGTGTTTATATAAATTTAATTTATTATTTCTGAAAAGGCTGCAAACATTTCAACAATTTTAATTTTTGTTTTTAGTTTCTGTAAAACTAGTGTTTTACACTGGTGAGTTTTTGTGTTTTGTGTAAGTATTCCTCATTTGCATAATTCAAATGTGCTCTTTTCCCAATAGTATTTAAAATAGTTTAAAAATTGACTTCCTAAATTTCAGGAACTGCATCATTCTATCATGTTGAGCAAGATTGCCATGGTGTTGGAAAAGATACTGGCCATTGAGCAGTTCATGCAGTCTTGGACAGTTTGTTTTGTCGACAAGAAGAAGTTGTTCATTGACCTGATCCTGTTACCAGCCTACCCAGTAAGTTCTACACTGTGGCACAGATTCCAAGTGTGCGTAGTTGCATTGATGGTAGTCACATACCAATCATCCCTCCATCAAAATATGAAGATGTATTCTTTAATCACCACCAGTTCCATTCCTTGAATGTTCTTTGCGTTTGTGGCCCCGATTTGTTTATTTATTACATTTACACTAAAGGCCCTGGGCGTTGGCATGATTCTAGGGTAGGTTTTAATTTTACTGAATTTGTAATAAATGAATTTGAGCTAATTAATCAATTATCTAAATAACATTATTTAAAAAAAATAAACATCTAAATAAAAAACTAAATATTAAGACATATTAAGACTTTCTATTCTAAATCTGGTCTGTCAAAATATCAAAAAATACTTTGTTTTAAAAGATGTTTCAACTTAAGAAACAAATGTATACTCTACAAATATATTTTATAATCTGCACTGCCTATTCACCTTTAGAATATTTAGTACAATAATAACTAGCTAGTCTGAAAAATTTAGATTGTTTTTTCAAACATTTTAGGTGTTACGTGAATTTTTCCAGGAGCAGTTACCTTAGGTGACCAAGGCTATCCCTGTAATAATTGGCTCATTACACCTTACAGTGACAACCAAACAGCTTCCAAGCGTCGGTTTAATTATGCACATCATAAAACTAGAAATATGATCGAGCGATGTTTTGGAATTTTGAAACACAGGTTTTACTCTCTACAAATTCCAATTCGATTTCGTAAAGTGTAAAATGCGGCAAAACTAATTGTATGTGCTCGTATGATTCACAACACGTGCATTAAAGTGGGAGATGAGGGAAAAAATCTTTCAGTAATACCTTCAATACCTTGTCCTTTCAAATTAGAGACGACACTAAAGATGAAGTTCAAACAGGTGCACGCCATGATCAAATTTTGCAATGGTTCAACTAATGTAAATTATAAATAAGTATTTCAGTGAAACTAAAATTTTGTGTTTTTCCTAGTTTATTATATTCTGCTTCGTTCAAATAAATTTTGTATAGTTTGCTTGAATCGAATAAAAAATTTGGTATTTACTTATATTGTACTGTTTAGTTAAACTGCTTAGATATGACAGAATTAAGGGATGTTGACATTTGGTTAATTTTTCCCTGACACTAATGATAGTAACTTATATTGAATTAAATATAAAATATTCTCCAACCGTCAACTCATTAGCAGCTCTAAAATTTTGCAGATTTGTTTAATGTTAAGTTAACACATAAAATTTTATAATAAAATATTCAAGCAATTTTGCCGCGACAAATATACTTTCAAACAAAAAATACGTTTCTGTACTTGGATTTTTTTTTAAAATAATTATATTTCATCTATGGTTCTGACTGACAAAGATTATTCGGATCGAATGTTTCAACATTTTGAGGCGTTACAGACTGGATCTAAGCCTGGAGAAGTTGTGGCTCAAGAATAATTTTTTTCATTTCGGCCTTAAATCGAGTTTTTTCCATCAGATGGCGTTCAGCCCTGTACTCAGTCTTTTCTTTTAGCTTGTCCAGCTTCTGCTTTATCTTAGCTTTCTTTAATGCACCGTACTCATCCGAAAAGATGTCAGTTGATGATGATGTCGATCGTTTGTAGAAAATTTTACAGATAGGTGTAACAAAAAATGGAGACTTTAATGTTTCATGGCGTTTAAAATTTCGAATGAATTAATTTTTGCTTGCTTTTGATAGTATCAATTAATGTTAAGTATTTTAAAAATCACAAAGTTACACTAATATTTAGTGATTACATGACAAAAACTAGCTAAATTATTATTTGGCTGGGCACATAGGATTAAAGAGTAATACATAGTTATGATAGAGGTTTAACAATTCTTATAAAATAAACTTCTTACAGAACGTTTAATAGAGCTTGTCGAGATAGCTAGTATATTCTGGGAAATTGATCTTGCAGCAAAAGACTTTAGAACTGTTTCGACAGACACTTTAGTGACGGATTTATGCTAGGGACTGGATTAAATGGCAAAACAATGTCAGAGTTTGATGTATTTGATTCTTGCCCAATTGAGATGCCTATAAATTTGAGAATTTGTTTAAAATTTAAATGAAAGCATTATAAACTTTATTTTACACAGATTGCAAATATCAACCACAGCACATTTGCTACATAATTTAAACATAAATGTAATTTTTTTATAGGAAATTTTTATCAATAACAGTTTTAACTAATTAAAATAAAGTTTTTAAATTCTCTAATAAACTTATGCGAAAATTAATTTTCAAATAGCAATGCAAAACTAACCGAGTCTGGAATGTCTACAAAGTCATTTGAAGTAATGTCTTCAATTAGATTGGCATCTCCATTAAGTTTATTCGTCGAAACCTTTTTTTCAACTCTAATGTCATCAACTTTGACTGGGAGAATATGCGCTGATTATTTTCCGATGATGTCCATCACAGTGCATTCATAGTCAGAAGTTACTTTAGGCTAAGGCTACCTTTATCACCAGAAGGGTGCTAAGTAAAGCACCAGAAGGGTGTTAAGGTAAAGGCTACCTTTAGCTACCTTTTTAAGGCTACATTTAGCACCAGATTTCTTAAGTTTCTTGAACTTATTCACAGTTGATCTCCTCAGGTTTTGCTGCTCAGTTATCCGAATATGTTGAACAGTGACAGAAGAAGAAAGATCATGAGCTACAAGAAGTTTTCTAACTTCTTGCCATTTATCTTTTCGATCTTGATTGCTACAAGTCGGAGAGAGAACCAATTATTATCTCTTTGTTTTGGAAAATGAAATTAGCCATAACGGTTTTTAGTTCTTTTGTTAATATTTGCATAAAAATATTAGTTTTCTTATTAATTTTTTTGTTTTGTTTTCATGTAGTTATTGTATAGATTTTTTAGAATTACATAGAATTGCATAGAATTTTATAGAATTACTTAGAATTTTATAAAATTACAAGATTGATAAATTATATTTTGATTTTTTAAAATTATTTATAAAATTATTAAACAAATAAGAGTTTATGTAACAAGGAAGTCAAGCTATGATTAAAACCAAGATATATTTTAAAATTTAAAAGTAATAATTATAATTAAAAATGACACTACAAAGCAAATTACTCAGTAGCTATCTTTTTTCCCAACGGGTCTGAAAGTAATTATAGTTAATGTTCCAAACAAACAGAATCCGAAGAATTAGAAAAGCAAATCATTCATTCCATCTACTAATTTTAATTATGTTCCAGTAGCCACTGACGTTA
This sequence comes from Hydra vulgaris, assembly GCF_038396675.1. NCBI lineage: Eukaryota > Metazoa > Cnidaria > Hydrozoa > Anthoathecata > Hydridae > Hydra > Hydra vulgaris. The sequence continues at coordinate 27,457,964 of NC_088927.1, forward strand.
CCATTGTGTTATTATTGTGTGACTGGTAATGGGCAAAGGATTCGAAGTATAGTGGTTTTATGAGCACTATCAGAGTGATTTTTCCAGTAAACTTCCCACATATCCGATTCAGCATATAAATAGCTTGGTTCTGGTAAATAGTTTTGGTATGTACAAACAAATTCTTTAACTTTTTTCCTCCACTCCTTGTCAGAAATTAAATTCGATGGTATAATGGAGTAACTATCTAGCAATACTAAATTTTCTAAAGAAAATAAAGAATCCAGCTGTATTAGAATGTGATCAAGAAAAGGAATTGAACAAGTTATTCAATAATATTCACTTATATCATCTACTTCATGGTTATCACGTTGTGTTTGTTGACCACATGTTATTGGTTTAGATGGCATTGTACTAGTAGTTGCAGCTATGCTAACAGCTTCTTTATACCATTCTGTGTGTGAAATATCAATAGAGCTCCGAAGAGATATAAGAGTATTCTTTAAATTTTTCACATCTTTACGAGCTTTTGAGAAATCTTGTTCAAGTTTTTGCAAAGTTTTTGTCAGTGGTCTTGTATAGCCTAATAACTTCCTAACTATGATTAAGGTGATGATAAACTTAAAAGAACAACATATTGTCACATATGCAGAAGCATTACCTCTGGATTTGTAGTTCCATGTCACATTTCTTTGATACAAATAAGAGATGCAACTATCGCTGGATATAATTCAATAAAGGCTTCAAGATCAATTTTTTTAATCCACCTGGTTCTACAAACATTGATTGTCTTTTGAAAAGATGATGTCGGACATAGCTCACTAATTTTTGTAGATCGATCTAACCTTTTTAGAGAATTATTAAAAAAATCAGAGACAATTTGAACATGATCCATCATATCTCGAATGGAAGGAATTGCACATGCTTTTTGCAACACATAGATTAAGTTGATGGAAAAAGCAGTGGACGTATGGAGCTTTAGGAAAATCTTTTAAAATTAATGCTGCTACACCACAAAGACGCCCTGCCATGTTACCAGCCCCATTGTAACCTTGCCCACGACAATAAGACATTTCCAGACCAAGTTTATGTATACTTTTCTTGATCTTGGTTGATAAAGAAACTCCACTTAAGCCAGTATTGCAAGAAACAAATTTTAGAAAATTTTCCTTTACATTCATCCACATATTGAACAATTACAGCCATATGTTTTGTTTGGCTAACATCAGAAGCTTCATCAGCTAAAATAGAAAAAAACTTTGCTTTCTTTATTCTGTCAGTTAATAGCGATCGAACAACACCTGCACAAATATCAACCAACTCACTCTGCACTGTCTTTGATCAATAAGTAGCATTTTTTGGACCATTTTTAAAATTGTCACTCAAGATCTTGTCACCGCATAATGCTATCAGATCTAATAAACATTGGAAATTACCAGCATTATTATATTGCTCAACCAGATGTTTGGCTTCATCTCTGTGTCCTCTAGGCGGTATATTCTGCCTACAACAAAAAAGAATTGCACGTGATATTGAAAACAAAATTTGTCGATTTCTAGAAATACTATCAGATAGAAACTTATTAAGTTGCAAATTAATTGGAATGGTTTTATTACTCATTGCTGCTTGAAAATCAAGCATTATCTGTATTGAGGTTTTATGCATTGGAGAAGTGTTATTATGTGATAATATTCTTTCATTTCCAACTGATCAAAGCCGATATAAAAATTTATAAAATAATTGAGTAGTTAAAGAGGCTTTTCTGAACAGAACATAAGAGATACAGAACAACCCATCATAGTATTTTAAATAACACAACCATGAAAATTTTTTGAACCAAACAGGGTTACATTTACAACCATTAGTTTTAGGAAATATATAGTCAGAAGGTGGCACCCATACGTTCATTAGAAGATTATAATTCTCATGCTTTGATAATTTTTCCACTTTGTCTACAAACAACCCAATATCAAATTTGTTACATTCATCTTCTGTTGTTGCTTTTTCATAATTTACATGCAGTTTCGGAATTGTGACACCTGATATTGATATTTTTAATTTATTATTTAAATCCAAAGATGAATCAGACGCAGACAATGGTTTATTGTTCAAATAAAAAAAATTCTTAATGCACGATGAGGGTTTAGTCAAATTACTTTTTTGAATAGCAGAACAGTGGGGTATTTGAACAAGTTGGGTATTTGAAGTGCATTTTTCTCCCGTTACTACAATACTTCTTGCAGAATTTAAACTTGTTTGAGTACGAACTAAAATATTTCGAAATTCTAGCTGAGCGCTTTAAAAAGATACCAGAGGCACATAGTGATTAGGTTTGAAAAAATGTATTTTTTCCATATGAGTAAGGTTGCTTGGAATTTCTTTTTTTGTGTCAACATTGTACAGCATCAAGTAAATTATTTGATTGGGTTTATTGAACTTAAAAGACTGTGGGTACAATGCACTTCTAAAGAGATATTCTAGACATGCATCTCCTGTAGTAGGATAAAATTTTTTTAAAGGAATCTATAATAGAAAATAAATATATACACAATATTATTCGTATTATAAAACAATAAAATTCAAATCAGTTTAAATGTTATATTATACAAATAAGAACATACTTTTAAAATATTTGAGATAGACATCGCACAAACCAAAGTTGACCAAACACCGGATTGAGAAATATTTAATGCTTCAGCCAAAATAGCATCAACTTTAGACTTCTTAGCCTCAAATGCAGCAGATGCGACATTGGAGATACCTAACAAAAAAGCAGATCTTTCTGATCGAAAAACACTACTTGAATGCCCGAGACAAAAAACAGAATGCAAAGCAAAAAAAATTCGTATTCTTGTATAATTCAATTGCACAAAGTTTCCTAAGAGTTGGTGCTAGTGTATTTTTTCCAATTAAAGCAAAGGAGACCGCAGAAAATAAACAATTGCCATCTTGAGGAGTTCTGGACATAAGATTAAATTTATATGCATTCACACAAATATATATATATATATATATATATATATATATATATATATATATATATATATATATATATATATATATATATATATATATATATATATATATATATATATATACATACACACACACACACACATTTATTGATTACCATATATATAGCATTGCAGTGGCTAAATATAGGGTATTCAGGTTGTGGTGCTTTGACTATAAAACAAGAAGTTTTACGAACTTTAGGAATTGTTTTTATTATAAATCAAGAACTTCTTAAAGAAGTTCTTTTATTAAAGCAAATCTAACTAAAAAATATCTGTTCATCCACTGCGCTGCTCAGCTAGAAATCAACAAAAACTATAAAAAATATATTACCTGACAGGCACCACGGAATACGTTTTTTCGTCTATAAGTTTATTAGCATACAACCTTGCCAAACTATTACTTGCTGCAGCATCTATAAAACCATCGGCTGCACCATTCAATTTATGTAAAATATATATTCCCTCAGAGTCTCGCTGACAAAAATTGTTTAATTCGTCGGTGTTACATAATTTAATCTTATCTATTAAGAAATGATTGTTTGCTTTTAACGCTTGATACAGCTCCATTTCTTTCATCATAAAAGTATTTTAACCGCATATATATTATTTAGTAATAGTAATATTAATTCACCCAAGTATAATTTTGGTTTTTTGCTACACTTGCTACAGGTTCTGGGTTAATGACTTTTAGTTCTTATATAAGACCTCCTTGTTAATAAAATGATGATACAAAATAGGTATTCATTATATTAAATGCACGGGGGTAAGCTTAGAGTTGTTTAAAAGCATGACAAACAGAATTTTGCTACAGTTGCAACACATATTTTGCCATTTTATTTCACTCCCAGTCAAATTAAGTAGCTACGCTGCGAAATGTTTGACATGCTTACAAAAATTTATGAACATGAGAGACAAAACCCTGTAAAAAATCGGGTTTCTTTAGCGAAAATTTTATTTTTCGATTTAGTAAAATTAGTTAAGCAGCGGCCAAAATTTGATCTAAAATATTTCTATTATTTTTCATAAAAATATATACGTATTTATATACGTGTGTAGAAAATAATAATAAATGTAGTCCGAGTTGACTCTAGCAATTGCTTCACTTGCTACACCCTGGATCCGCTCCTGATATATATATATATATATATATATATAATATATATATATATATATATATATATATATATATATATATATATATATATATATATATATATATATATATATATATTAGAGATGTGCCGGAACCAGTTTATGCCGAGTCCCGGATTTCGGGTACACGGAAGAAAAAACCGCATCCGAGTTCGGAAACCCAGCACCGAGTCCATATTAAAAAGGTGGAAGCCTTGAAAAATCTCTTGTGCTGAATCGTTTTCACAAAATAACGCTGATTAATTTGCGCTAATTAAGTTTCCTTAAATACATCAAGTTTCCTAATATTAAATAATAGTTAATAGATTGTTAATATTTGGTATATAATAAGTTGCCGTCTTACGTTGTTAATACCAAAATCATCAAGAACTTTAAAGTTAAAATTAACTATAGCAACTTCAAAAATGCTCTTCCGGCTACCTAATTTTTGTTTTACAATTGTGGTATTATATTTAAATAATCAACAAAATTATTAAACCATCTCCATCACGTTGAACTTTTTTAAAAGTAAATTTTTAGTTTTAAAAATAATTAGAGCTTACAAACGTTTCTGCCCGTTATTAGACATGTAGCAATTACTTAACCCTTTTAAAGTTGAGAAGAACCATTTTTAAGTAGAATTTGTTGCAGCAGCGGAGAAATACATTTTTACATTAATATCAACATTTAGGAATGTGGATCCATTGATCCAGATGTTTCCATGGATCCAGATGTTTCTTTAATTTAATAAATATAAGCTAATCAAGCTCTTGAGCTTCATTTTACCATATGAAAAAAATTGCCCGCAACATTTAGGTAAATTTTTAGATTATTTGGGGCGCCATGTGATTGAAACAGAACCCATTTCTGGAAGACGGACAAAAAATTTAAAGCAAGAGAGAAGTAAAGCAAAAGCTTGCTTTGGTCTTTTAAGTTTAGCTAAAATGATTTTTCATTTACCAATGAAGTCTGATATTTCATCATATTGGCGTTTGTGCGCTCTTTTTTGTTTCTAGCCTGGAAAGTTTATATCGGTTGTTATAATTTTTCATTAAAGAAAAATTATAACAACCAATGTTATAATTTTTCTTTAATGGCTAAAATTTGGTCTAATCTCTTGAAAGAAATTAGACGGAGAGCTTTAGAGCTTCTACCCCCCCCCCCCTTTTCTTTTGATTTTTTTTGCCGCAAAAAGATGACATAAATTGTCTTTTTGCCGAGCCCAGTTTGTTAATCTTACTGTTTAAAAATTAACTATCCAAAAAATAAAAAATTAAAAAAAAAAAAGAAAAAAGAAATTTAGTAAATAATATTAAAGTTCCTTGTAGGTATTTCAAACCCTTAACAGTATGATAAGACTTTAAAAATAAATAATGCTATAAATTGCTTTTTTCGAATATAAGTTGAAATTCGGATGACTTTTTTACACTTGATTTACAAATGTCAAATTAAATATACCTTTAATTAAATATATTTATAAGCAATTTGAAAATATTTATAAATTTCGTTTCAAATACCTATAGAAAAATATTTTGTAAATAAACTAATAATAAAAGTAAAAATACCGTATATAATTGTAAAAATAGAAATCAATACAACATTAAATCGTGTTTATGAAAGACGATTTTTTTAAAATTAATTTGTATTCATCGTTTTTGTTTGTTTGTTTTGTGGTTTATTTCACATTGGTTTTAAGCTTGAAAAAATCTTTTAAGAATTTAATAATTAAAATTAAATATTATTAGATAATTTACAATCATTTTGTAAAAGAAAGATGTATAAGAGAGCATAAGAGAGATATACAAGTTTGAAAAGCAATGACAGGCTTGTTCTAAGAACGTTAGTATTTGCATTATTTAAAGCTATTTCAATGTTGTTTATGCATTTCTTAGTTTCAAACTAGATTTAAAAAAGTTTGGTGTGTTATAGCAACATTACATAAAATTGGAAGGAAAAAATAAAAACTGCACTTCTTGCTATGCAAGAACTGTTCTCGTAGCACCGCCTCTACTGTTGAGAAAACATCTCATGCCTAGCCATGCAATTACCGCTACTACTGCATTTTTATTAGATATTACTTCAACTTTAAGTGGTTTTGGGTTTACTTTTACCAATGCATTTCTTGCTGATATTTCCACAACTTATCGCGTTGGTTTGACAAGGTTCTAACTGATTTTTTTTATATTAGAAGAATAGCAAATAAACCCTTTTTTTCCTTTTTTTTTTTAATGTCTAAATGAAAATTTTTATTTGATTATTTTTATTTGTTTATGTATTTTTATACCAAAAAAAGCAAACAAATTAAAAAACAATAATATAAATAATTTTAATTAAACCTTAGAAAAAAAGATTTTTTTCTAAATTTTCCTAATATAAAAAAATTTCAGGTGTCGTCGACCCTGTCTTCAACTTCAAAGTTCAAACAGCCATAAAAATGTTTGGAAATATTAAATAAATATTTTTTTAAATATCTAGAATATTTAAAAAAAAAAATTGAGGGTCGATTACACTGGGCAACAAAACAAAACATTTTTAGATTCAATTAACAGCATTAGGTTTTTCAAAATCAGATTTTTCAGCTGATTAAGAAAATAGAATCCAATTTGATCCTACACGTCCAGGTTCTTCTGAAATTTTAAATTTTGTTTTTTTATCTTAAATCAGTTTTAAGCTAGAGTTTTTGCACACTTTCAATTTCAAACATTCCTTTTTTAAATTGCGCAAATGTAAGTTTATATTCATATCCAATTTGCAGTAAAAAATAAGGAAGAATTTAAATCCTATCTGTATTTTATTGCAGGATGTCTTTAACAGACAATCTTGTAGAAATAGTTCAAACAGTTTCTGTAACACTTGTGGTCATTATGTCACTAAAAGTTCAAACAAAGTTCTCTCGAATCATTTCTGAGGCAAAGGTTAAAGAAGGTGTGTAAGATGGGCCTCAAATAATAAAGCTCCTAAAAGATAGGAAATTTGAGTAAACTCTTACACCAGCTGAATGCAATGCTTGGCAGTCATTTAAAGCCGTGGTTTTTTACTTCCTGGGAGATAACAGAGCAGATGATTTCAAGAATCTGGTATAAAGTCATGTGAAGCATTATTAAGAACATGGTTGTCGAATGGTGAAAGGTTTCATCAAGAGATTCGGACCATGGAGAAGAGGTATCAAGGCGAATGGAATGAAGCTATGATAGCCGATTCTTATCGGTTTTTAAAAAGAGACACTCAAGAGATTCATAAACGACACTCCAAGCTCACTCATCATTTCTAAACACTTGTAACCATATCTTATTCATGTCATGTTTTATATTTCTTTATACGAAAAGTAGCATTTACGCTAAAAGTATTTTTTGAATATTCCTAGAAATTGGGACATATAGGATAAAAACTAATGCAATTTCTGGATTCAGCATGTTTGAATTAACTAGAGAGACATAATTATATCAGCTGAAAAAAAAATTTAGTTGACCAGGTTTATTTATTTCAGTAAAACTGTAATTTTTGACTTTCCAATGAGGTTTTTCCTATATAAATATTTGAAATTTCTTTATTAATACCTTTTGTTTTTTTTGTTTTGTTATTGTTCCCACTCTTATTAAACGGCTGAGATATGACTAAAACACTTACTTGTTCATAAATATCTATTTGAGATAAAAAGGTTTTAGTAAAAAATACACAGTTATCAAAATGTGTTCTGTTTATTAATGCAAATAAATAGTTTATAAAGTAAACCCAAGAAGTAACGTCAAAAGCTGCATAACGTAAAAGTAATAAAACGTCTATGAGTATTATAATTAATAGATAATCAAGATTTAGATAATTTAAAAACAGCGAAAACAAATATTAGATAATATCAAATATAAGAATTTTGTTTTTCGGCAGTTTTTATTTGCAGATGAAAAAATTCGTTATGAGTTGTGCAATTATCGGTTGTGTTCGATTAGTTTAATTTTTAATTTGTTCTTTGTAATTTTAATTCTATTTAAAACTCTTATCTGTTTGTATTTAAATCTTAATTTTTCTCTCTTATTTAAAATAAAGTTAAAACAAAAGGTTTTTTTTAAGGCAAAACTTTTCTGTTAAAGAAAGTAAAAATTAGATAAAAATAATCGCTGTTTACTCAAAAGCTTTTATTTACCAAAACAATTTTTGTGAAAAAAAAAAAGGTTTGCAAAATCCACCGTTATTATTGAACAGGATTTTGAATGGTTGTCATCTGAACTATTGTTTTTTAACTACTAATAATGATTCAAATAATTGTATTTTTTATTAGTGTTTTATTCTCAAAAAAATATTTTGTGCTCATTTCTAGTTGCTCAAAATCAAACAAATGCAACAGAGCAATAGTAATGATCTTTGAAACAGAGGATGCTCATTGGTTTTCAAAATTTTTCGTGGAATTAGAAAGGCCTTGCAATAACTAATATCTATTGATCCATCCTAGTATAAGGTTTGTCAAAAATTGTTTGAAAATTATTTATTGCTATCCTCCTTGATTTATTCTACTGCCCAAGAAATAGTTTTACAATTAATGGTAGGAGATTTCAAGAGGTTAGAGGTTTCAACAAAGTCTTAATCATTTTACAAGTATGGTTATTTTAACAAAGTTAGACAAAATTTCAACTCAGTTTATTATAGATATTACATCTTTTTATCAAAATATTGTTCATAACGACGTCAATTATAGAAATTGTAACCTATTTTATCCCGAAAATCATTTCAACTGTACTATCATCCTCTTTCAAAGGACTACTTTGATATTGTTGCTGAACATTTTAAACTAAATGATCTCGTTTATATTAGAATAACCACCGACAATGAAAGTGATAAACATTTCGATTTCCAAAAAGCAATTAAAAAACACCCAGACTTATGCCTGGTTGAATATACCGTAAACAAAGCGAATACTACTCTTGTGGTGTCTGTAGCAAAAGAACTTGCCTTACGTGGAAAAATTAATAATGTTTTTATATTAATAAACGGAATACCTGAAGATAAGTATTCTACTTTCGACATGATTTTGCAATCTTTTGATATTGCAAATTTTAACTATGGAACCGTTTATATTGAGTTGATGAACCTTAGAAAGTTTTATCCTTGCAACACACATATATACTTTATCATGCCTAAAATAATAAATTATAAGTTTACAAATATGCTTCTGTACGTAAATAGCTTTAATTCAAATCAATTTGTAATGTTTTGTGTTAGCTATGTACTATGTATATTTTATGGAATCCACTATTATTGATTTACAAATATCATGCTTGATAAAAATCATATTAATCAAAATCGGTTTATATGCTCATTGTCTGATCACCTTTTGAATAATGGAATCTCAACTGGATTACATATATACTTAGAAGAAATCAAAATAAAAGAGAATGGAAAAAGCAATGATGGTAAATGCTTACTTATTAGTTGTCCTGTGGGTTTTGAACAAAAATTATCAAAAAGTTTTCTTTCTAAAATAAACAGTACATCAAAGAACTTGCACTCCGTGTAATGAAAATTACTATAAAAGAAACTTTGGCCAAGAAGAATGTACAAAATGCTAGGATAATTTTCTTTCCAATAAAAATAAACCAATATGTTATGATAATTTTACGAACTATCCTGTAGACATTAATTTTTATGATTATATTACTATTTTAATTGCAGCCGTTTCTTTCCTAAGTGGTGTTTTAGTTGCTTCAACTTTTACAATTAAAAGAAACACTGTTGCCATAAAAACATCTTACTTTACTCTCTCTTTAGCTCAGATTTTTTTTCATTTATCAGTTTCAATTTGTATTCCATTGATGTATTTATCTCATATGACATATTTATTATGTAATTATCGTCATATAGCTGTTGGTTTTTTGTTTACAATTTTGTCATTTATGTCAAATCATCAGTTATTTTTGTAAGAACCAGTAAATATGTAAAAATTTAAAAAATAACTTATTGTCTTTCACCTCGAGAGAAACTGGCTGCAGCACTAATAGATCTTAATACAATCATATTTTTGTTGCTAATTCAAGTTCTCTTGTGAACCATTTTCTTGATCAAATCACCGCCATCTATTTTAGTAAACCTGAATTATGAAAATATGACTCGCAATCTATATTGTTCTGTTGATTATCAACTTGGTGTTCAAGTTTTATATATTGCTTTTGTTTTTTTTTATGTTCAACTAAAAGTTTTCAAGCAAGAAATCTTCCATCTTACTTTAATGAAACGACCACAATTACTGTAGGGATATCTTGCATCTTAAAATGGGGATATCTTGCATCTTTTTACAGTGCTACTTTCCACTATACTATGGAAATGATAACAAAAAAACTCAAACCACAGCAGTTTCTATTTTACTTGTAATAATTAACTTTATAATATTGGAACTTATGTTTTTACCTAAAGTTTTTACCATATATTTTCGACCAGAAAAAAATACAACGCAGAACCTTCGAACTATAATAAACTTATACTCAAAATCAACTTTAGTTGTTTCCGAATTACAATAAAAACATTATTTAATACTAAAAGATTATCATAGTAACAATTCTCTCTTTTTATATGGTTTTTCAGTCATTTTTCCCCCACCACTTGTTTAAAACACTGCAAGAAACAAACTTGCTTGTTTAGTCGGCGCCTTTTTTAAAACAAACACTTTTTTAGATTTTGCATAGGAACGAAGTCACATTCATGTTCTATTTTCTAAAAAACAAGTAGTATACAAATTGTTTTGTTTACAATGCTTAAAAAATGTCTTTTGTTGATAAAAGCAAAGTCATATTACTTCACAACTATGCTAAATGCTTTGACTACAATGATAAATGTATTATTGTTGTCATAGCATTGAACCTTGATAATTTGACATGTGTAAACACATGTCAAACTTTCAAGGACCAGTAGCCCAACTAGATATAATAGGTTCTATTAACCATTGTAAGGTTTTTTCTTAACAGGAATCATCTTTAATTATAAATATAAATGAAAAATAAAACAACAACCATAGCAATTGTATTCGTTGTACTGGTAACTACTGGCTTGCATAGTTTAAAGTATAAACAAAAACGGGAGTTTGTAGTAATCAATATTTACAGTTACACCAGAAAAGGAAGAAAATTGTGACTAGATATAACAAACTTTCAGATTATACACATCTATTTCATAGTTAACTTCTAAACACATTGTATACAGTGTTTTTGGAAGTTAACTATCGAGGTCAAACATCAAACATTTGGAAAACATTTGAAACATCAAACTTTTGGAAGTTAACTATTGATTAACAAGTTAAACTAAATTATTTAAAAAAAAAACAAAAAACTTGTAATGAGCTAAATTGATTTCGAAATTTTGCAGCAAAACTTGCGAAAAATAAAGTGAATTTTTGAAAACTAGGATTTTATTTGATAAATAAAACTAAAAAGCAATAACTATGTATATATATATATATATATATATATATATATATATATATATATATATATATATATATATATATATATATATATACATATACATATACATATATATATATATATATATATATATATATATATATATATATATATATATATATATATATATATATATATATATATATATATATAAGTGGCTATATTTAGATTACGTTTTACCAGATTACTAAATTGTTTCAATTATTATTTCATCGTTAACTATTTTCTCTATTATTCCACCATTCTCTTTTTTCTCAATTACCTGAATAAAACTTTAAATTCATATTGTAGCTGTTCCTATGGTAAGTCAGTTATATCTTTCATGTAAAAGCATTATATAACAAAGTTTAGCATGAAACTAAATAAAATAAATAAATTCGTTTATCTTTTTTATCTCAACCAATTTTTGAGGCATAATTAGGGCAATTATTTATAAATGATTTAATATGCTGACGTGCATAGTTTATCTCACAACATTAAAACAGTGAAACTGTTTACTGCATTAGTCTCTTTATTATTATTATTCCTAAAAATAATTATAAAACTTTATCAGTTATATATATATATATATATATATATATATATATATATATATATATATATATATATATATATATATATATATATATATATACAATACACTTGGTTAAACGATAATAACATAAGATCAGTTTAAAGGAAAAAAATAAATAATAGAAAGAATATAGAATAAGATAACGAACGTCTTGAATATCATGGAGAGAGTATTTTTTTTAGTATGTTGTTGATATTCTAAAGATTCATTAAGTAAACTCAAAAAATTTTAGTTTACAAGAACTTTCAGTTTTCAGTTTACAGGAACAGTTTGAAATAAAAATAAAAATGCGAAACTCTTAATTTTGTCGACCGATCACGAATCGGAGCAAAGCAGATGACTTTTTTTTGTCCACAACTGATTTAAATTTTAGAAATTATCAACAACTTTAGCGAAAATATTTCTAATTCGAAATGCGTTGCAAAACGTGTAGTGTAATTCTTTTAGTTCCGTCTTTAGAGTTGGTACTAATATTTCTTAACGAAGTTTCTGTTACAAATTTCACGCATTATTCTACTGCTTAGATGTACTGCATGAAAAGTTATCAAAGATCAACTCAGCCACTAGTTAACTTGATTGGATTTTAGACTAAATATCATTATCGGGAACTCAATGCTAATTCGGTGGCAAAAGCGCAGTAAAGTTTTAGTCAATAACCTTCGCGTAGTCTACAGCAAGGAAACTAATTTAAGGTGCTTGAAATAAAATTTCTTTAAGAAATATGCTTCTTACTTTTTTAATTTTTCTAACACCTGATTTCATGATATGAACCCGTTTGTTATTAAAAGTCAAATTATTAAAAGTCTAACTCGCTTAGGGATGGAAGCTGAGGGAGGCCACGTGCCAAAACAGTGCGCGCCTTCGCGTGAGTCTGAACCCTATAAAAGTTGTAGTAATAAAAATTAAAGCAGCCGTGGCGCAGTGGTAGCGCACTTGCCTAGAAACAAAGGACTCGTGGTTCACACCCCGTCTCTGGGCAAGTTTTACGACATCGGTTAGGAAGGAGGCGTGAACTTCCAATTAAATGCTCATCCGCAGTGCTCTGTGATAAGGCCGTAAGGACGTCTAAATAAATAAATTAAAATAAAAAATTACTGTAAAAAGCAAGCTTCATATATTTGCAAAAAAAGAGTTTTTCTCAATTACTAGGTTTCTTATTTTTAACAAAGTAATTGCTAGGTCCCTTACTTTTAACAAAGTAATGGGCACGAATCTTAACAACTTTATCACTTTAAATACATATTTGTGAATATCTTCTTTTTTCTATCCATCTTTATTTAAAAATAAAATAAATTCCACTGACCATATTTTTAGCACACAAAAAAGGGGTAAAATATGACATGTGAACAAAACCAAGTTTTTGTAAAATTGAGTAACGATCCTTATTTAATGGTTTGTCGAAACCGTTTTGGTTTAAGTTTCTTAACCACTAGAATTTTTTCCTTTTTCCCATTCACATTTAAAAATTTTTGAATGAGCAGACGAGAAAATAAATTGAACTTACTTTATGTCTTGATGATATAACAATCAAGTTTAAGGATCAAAGAAAAAAGTTAAATGTCTTAATGTAAAATCCTTATTATATTTGAAAATATTACTTAAAATTGAAGTATTGATTTTAACATACTTGTGGATGAAAGAATTTCTTAAACTCCCCTTACACAATTTTCTGTCAAATCAAATATGCACACACAGATTGGTTTGTATATAAAATCTCTAAAAATGTTTAGATTGCACTTATATGAATAACTATGGAGTTAAGATTGCTCTGTTTTTAATTTTCTGCTTGGTCTATAATAAAAATAAGGAAAGAAATGTCCAAACCCTGCTGAAATTACCATACGCATTTGTTATAGAAATGATATTATAGTACTTTATTACAAGTTTGCTTTCTAAATTGATCAACCAATTATTAAGTTTGAATGAAATAAAGAACTTTGCCATTTACTAAAATTTGACTACATAACCTTGCTTCCTATTGGAGTTGAATTAACATGCGTTGATTGCAGACATTCTAAACAAAAGAAACTTTCCAAATTTAAAATAATGGTTAAAAAAAAAAAAAAAAAAAAAAGATTAAGAATTTTTCTTTTTTTTACAAAAGATGTGTGAAAAATTAAAAACAGTAAAAAGAATCTTACGTTTATACAAAATTTTGTGGATTAAAACTTTCGATTTTTTAAAATTCAATTAAGTTAAAAAATCAATGTTGAACAATCAAGTTTAAACAATCAAAGTTGAATAATCAAGGTTGAAATATCAAGATTGAAATATCAAGATTGAAATATCAAGTTTGAAATATCAAGGTTGAACAATCAAGGTTGAATTATCAAGGTTAAACAAATGTTTTCATTTAAAAAAAAGTATTTATAAAAGTTATTAAAAATATTTATTTTAATAAAAGTCATTAAAATGTTCATACGCCATTGGATTTTGAAACAAACTGATATCAACTAATGCACTAAAATTCTATACAATATCCATAAAATTATCTAACTTACAAAAGTTTATAAAAAGTTTATACTTTTTTGAATTAAATAACTTGAATTAAAGTCTACAAAATGAAAACTTTTTTAACACAAACATTAAATAAAATCAAGGTTAAGAATGTGTAAACAAATTCGAATGCCATAATAAAGTTTTATTTAGACACGTTTTCCGATAAAAATAAAACAAACTGCAAATGAAAATACAATTCTCAGTGTGCTATTTTTAGTGCTACCACGCATTATTTTTTATTTTCAAATATAATCAGAAAACACAGAGTCTTGGAAAATTTCACACGAACAAGAATGTCCCAAAGATATACTTACATCCTTTGAATTATAGACTACCGTTATCGACAACAAGTTAGTAGCACACCTTCCTTTACTTGAAAAACAAGCGTCGTAGTGGTCGGGATCTTGACAGGTGATGTGAAAAAGTTGTCGTGGAGTGCAACTAAAAGTTAATTTTTAACACAATTTTTAAATGATGTAAAATTTTGAAAGAGTAGTTCAAGTAAGTAATCAGACTTAAAAAAGCTTATTAAGAAATAAATTATTTAAATACAGTTATACATCGCTAAGAATAAAAAATAAAATGCTGCTTAAACATAATTATTTTTTTAATGTTTTACTTACGTACACCAATTTGAACAACTAATTAAAAAAAATTAGTTTAACTCAGGAACCAATGACTTGTACGACTGGTCAGAGTATGTTTGATTTAAATGATATGAGTTGTTGAAAAAATTTTATAATAAGAAAGGTTTATCTTTCTAATTCTCTCTAATTCTATAAGATCTGGTTTGTTTATCGAGGATTAATTCTTAAAGTTATTCTGTCTAATGTTATTTTGCCTAAACAGACAGTGTAGATGTTGTCAAGAAAAGGTCTTTAAATACATAACCATTTCAGTTCTGCTCCTCATATTTTTAGAGCTATGTTAGGATGTTTAAAAATTTCAAAATTATTTAGTTCTTTTTTAGAACTTGTTGCGAGAACTATACTAGATAAAATAGTGTTTCAGTTGTTTATTGTGACAATTATTTTTGAAGCTATTTTATTTTACATTTTTTTTCGTTATGTGAAATTTAAAGAAAGATTTATTTGTTAAAAGAGCTGTTAACAATTATACTGATTGGTCTAAATATAATTTTTGATGATAGTTTTAAGACTTTTGTGGCAATGGATTAAAGTCAAAGCTTTCTTAGTATTCATTGCTAAGACAATCGAGTTCTCCAGTTGATACCGATGTAACAAACAATCACTAAGTTTACCTGTAGAAGGTTCAAATTTTTTTTGAAAATTTAAATGTTTATAAAAATTTATATTTTTCATATTCAAGTAATCATTAGAACAGCTGTTACTTTATGATTGGTAATTAAATTAATAAGAATTTAATTACTAATTAAGTTTAACTGAGAATTTTTTATTCAAGTGGAGTTAAGTTGTTAAGAACTTAATTTTTTGAATTTTTTGAAATGCAGTTGTTAATATTTAATATTTAGTTTTTTTTTTCTGATTTTATCTATGGTATTTCGCAGTAGTTTTATTTTTTAATATAGATAACAAATAAGCAAAAAACGTTTTGTTTTAAGTTGAATATGAGTAAAGATTCCTTTAAAAGTTTAAAAAATTTCTTTGGAAGTTTAATGATTTCTTTTTACTATTTGGGATTTTACAACCTTTAATGCATTGTGATTGCTTTTTTTTTGAATGAGCTTTTAGTGGGGTATGTTTTTTTAAAATAGTTGTGAAGTTTTGTATGAGTAATTTTACTGATTGATTGGGATTATCATACATATAACATTAGCTAAATACAAACTCCATATAGACTCAATTTTAGATAATGTTTGTATGCTGTTGCAAGTACATAGTGCATCTATATTTTTGCTTAAAGAGCTGTAGCGACATTTTTTATCAAGGCAAACAATAAATGTAATACTTTCAACTGAAATGTATCGAATAGCTTTATTTGAGAAAGTAAACCAGAAGCTTTTTTGGCAAACTCATTTGGTCCTGCTTCAAATACTATCTCTTCTATTGTATCAAAGATTGCAGTGTAGTTCTCGTGGACAGATTTATTGACAAAGTATGCACTGCTCAACGTGAATGACATATGGACATTAGTTGCTGTATTGAATAATTTTCTACAACACTAGTTTATATTTTAAAATTATATCAAAAGAAACAATGTCGACGAAAGTAATACAAAGTTATATTTCGAGGAACTTAAAGGATTTCTAATAAACTTAAAAGATGTGGTAGGTGGTAATACTATGAAAATATAGATAAGCTTCATGAAAAAATAGTATAAAATATTGTTCAACAAATATAGCAACCTTTACCTCAATCACACACCAATCACAATTCAATCATCAAAATCAATCACAATTATCACTAAAATAATTGTTCCTTAAATAGTTTATTTCTAACAATTAATATTGAGTAGAAATACATTATGCATGCAAGATTTGTATATTTTTTAAAGTTTGCTACATTAAAAAGAAGTATATTAATTTATATTATTGCAGAAATTTTTCTTTTCGTTGTCATTTAAAAAATCTTATCTTGTAGTCATTTATTAATGTTAAAGTTTATATTTTGAGGCTTGTTGATTTGTAAAATTAAAATGACTACTTTCTTAAAAGTTATTTTTAACAAACTGTTACTTAAGGTTTGAGTAAAAGCAATTTAGTACTTGATTAAGCTAATTTTGAAGTCTACAATTTATTTCCACAATATCCGCCTTAAGTTAATTATTATTATCATCAGTTTTTTGTTTTTTTTGTATGCGCCTTCCAGACATGTTATAAAGTTAGACGCGATCTGTTAACAATGGTTTCTTAAATCGAATGGTTTCTTAAAAATCAAGAAATGCTCTGTAATTTTTTTAAATGGTGTAATTTTCTCATAATAAATTACCATCCATTAGGTTGAGCTTACTTGGTCTATATTAAAACTAAAAGAACGTTGGTAGCATTTTAATTTTAAAGTTTTACAGAGCTTGGTGACAGTGCAACCTGGTCCACATGTCCACACTTTTGCCATAAAAGCAATCTTCATATTTTAAAGAAGTTGCAAAAGTGCTTTCTAAAGCAAAGTATGTTAGGGAACTGAGGTTGCAACCCTAAAAAAAATTCAGTGGTATTACTCTTCGATTAAAATTTAACAAATGGTTTAAAAATTAGATTTTTTTATTTTTTGAAATAATTTTGAAGGATATTGAAATACTGTTGTTAATTAACTGTAGATGTATGAAATAAAATTTCAATCGGATTGGGATACTGGTTAAGGATTTATGGCAGTTTTAGTCTATATTTTGTTAGTTTTTTGCTAGTTAGATCTCAAAACGTTACCGATTACTGCGATATTCGATCACTATTTTCAAAATAAAGGTTACCTGAGCGTTCTACTAAGTAACATCAATAATTTTTATTAATATTTTTTTATTGCTACATATAGCCTTTTCTCTCTATAGAGAAAAATATTGATTTGCTATTTGAATCGTGGTTTGAATTGGCTTATGCATAGCGTACATATCTCCAGGGGCGCCCAAAGCATTTTTTGGTCTTTGAGATAGCTAACTTCCTGACATGGAGCAAACTCCAAACATTAATATGTTTATACTTATGTCAAATAAGGATGCTTTGCAATAAATTGCGATGATCGGAGCTTGAGAACAAAAAAGCCCCAAAATTTTGGCCCCCCTGCCCCAAGCGTGAGAGCAACAAGTTGATGAAAATTTTTTTGTACTATTTTCAACTAGACTTATATTTATCGATAAATTTTAAATTTCATAGTAAAATATTTTAGTTTTCAAAAATTTTGACAATATAAAACTTGCAACCCCATCAAAAACTTTATATTGTCATAATTTTTGAACACTAAAATATTTTACTATGAAATTTAAAATTTATTGATGAATATAAGTCTAGTTGAAAATAGTATAAAAAAATTTTCATCAACTTGTTGCTCTCACGTTTGGGGCAGGGGGGCCAAAGTTTTGGGGCTTTTATGTTCCCAAGCTCTAATCATCACAATTTTTTGCAAAGCATCCTTATTTGACATAGGTAAAACATATTAATGTTTGGAGTTTGCTCCATGTTTGGAAGTTTGCTATCTCAAAGACCAAACAATGCTCTGGGCGCCCCTGCATATCTCCACATTTCCTAAAGTATGCCAAAATGCAAAAGCCAAAATGCAAAAAAAAAAGGTGCTAAAATAGTGAAAAACCTGGAAAAAGGGCTAGTTGGTAAAACAAAACTAAAAACGTTTCTGTTAAAAAAACTATTGTTTGCCCTTGAAACCTTCTTAAATACATTGACTTTCAAAATGAAGTGAAAAAATAACTATATAAACACTATTTTTTACATTATATTACCTTCAAATAGCCTCTGATTAAATTGTAAGATATGATCTTTGCTTATAGGGCCCCAAGGGGAATCCTTTGCAACTGATGATATCTTTGATGTGGTAGAAGACGGTGTGAATTTTGGGTGTTATGATTGCCCCGTTATCATTAAATAACATCTTTTGAAATTTTTAATTATTTCTAAAAAATCCGGCTGAAGGATAAATCTAAAGCAAGCCTTTACAACTAACTTAAAACTTTTAAATGCGTTAATTATGCAAAGAATGTTGGGAACCGAGTTTATATCATCAAGTTGTTGGAGAACATCCACATTTTTATGAAGGTTCCTGCATTCATTTCCTTTGAACTGGCTCCCGTGATATGAGTTCAGTTGAGTGTGGAGGGCAGCTGGACACTTAACAACTTCTACCTGAGCAATTTTAAGCATTATGAAAAAATGATTGACAACTCCGATAAGGAGATGCAATTCAATTGATGGAATTATTTCCAAAATCAGAACGTTGTAGGCCCACTGATTATTGGTTTTGAATGACATTGCCAAACAACTTTGAACAAGCAACAACCCTGCCAAATTGCTTAAAAGATTCAAAGCTAGGTTTGATTGAAATTTTTTTTAAACAATTTTTAATAAGATATATTGGGGACCTCAAAAATATTTGAATTAAATTTAAAAAAAAAATATACTCAATATATATATATATATATATATATATATATATATATATATATATATATATATATATATATATATATATATATATATATATATATATATATATATATATATATATAAGAGTGTCCCAAAAATATTTTTTTCGGAAAATGTTAGGTCTAACCCTCCTGAAAGTTTTGTTATGGTCACATGATATCACCTGAAAAATTTTATAAAATTTGGATAATGTTTAGAGGTCTAGCAAGGTCCTTGAAATTATTAACTGTTGGCGCAAATAGAGTGCAATGCGTTAATTTTTTCAACTTATCTTGGTGTGTTTAGTATCATTAAAAAGATCTCAATGTGTAGATTCTACACATATAATGTTTTACTGCATCAGGTGGTAGGGTTCAACACAGTGATTTAGACAAAATCATAAAAAGATGTGTAATAACTAATACTCAGTTGCAGAACTTTTTCTGCATATTTACAATCTTACTTGCTTTTTGAATAATATAAATGCCTACATATCTACAAGATTATCACACTTGCAATGTTGTCATTTCTGTGTTTTTCAACCACTTGCAGCAGATACTGTTTTTGTTCCTCATTCTTGGTAACTGATTCAATGAATGTCTGGATAAGCGTTACTCCGCGCTCTGCATAATCATTGACACGCACTAACTTCTTTACAACTGGTTTTGCAATCTTGAATTATGCAATATTCGACCAGCTTTCTACATCCATTACAAGGAAACTGTCGTTAATACCAACAGTTTGTATGAAGCTGTGAGACATTGATAGTTCTGATCAGCTGCTTGGCAATGATGTGAGTAAACGCTTGCCACGTACTGTTTTCATTTTCAGAACATGATGTGCTTTCTCGAGTGGAGACAGACGCTTCGAAAAGACAACAAGTGTTACTTCCTCCTGACCTAGATACCAGAAATGACGCTTCATCATCTTCAGTCCAATTGTCTGCAAAGCCACATCATCATATTCATTCAGTCATTGTATAATAATTGATTGGCACATCAATAGCAATTCTGCTGGTGAACCATGATTGGAGATATACAAAGGCAATGAATCTATTAAATCGCTGGATACCCTGGAGTTCTTGTGCCGTTAGCTTGAGAATATCTTCATTGTTGTCAAACAGAAGTTCCATCTTAAGAGAGTAGTTGACCTTCAGGGTTTCAGATGGCCATCCAGCGTGCTCGGTGCACTTCCCCAGGCTTCCATATTGTGCTGTTGGTCTGCATACCAAGCATTGCACCAGCAAGGCAAAGAAGCTCAAAATAGTCATGTCTTGAATGACTTTCAAGATTTAACTATCTTTCAATAAAATTCTTTAGGTCATCATGATCATTAATCAAAGGAGCTTGGCAATCTATTGGAATGTGATGAATGACAGACCACTTATCAAGAAACCTCTTGAAGATGAGTATATCAGGCCCGGTTGATGGTATAAAACACATGTCAAATGAAACTGAGAGTAGAACTTCATGCATTTGGTGTCTACATGCTAATTATAGCAGATTATGTCCAACAGCAACCTCCAACGGTGTGCAAGCTCCTTTGTGTTTGCCTGTATTTGACACAGTCATATCACATACCAATAATAAGATTTTCATATTTCCATGACACCAACAGTTCATAAACTGCGTCTGCTGCAGTCTGACTAGAGCCAGAGACCAGTTTTGGCACTCCTAAGAGCTTGATACTGCTATCAACAAGGGACAAGATCAAAATAGGCAAGCGGTACACCTGATTAGTACCATCACCAGTTAAATCAGACATCAACTTCAATCAACATCGACATCAATGTACTACTGACTTGCAAGGAATGAAGTCATTCTTAAATTTTTGAGCAGCCTCACAGAGAAAATATTGACGCTTCCGATGAACTGTGCTGTTTGACAAAACTGCAGATGATGTTAAAAATCCTACTTCATTCACCATGGAAGCTAGAATCATGGTTGATGATTGAATGCTGAGGTTCGTCCTATCAAGAACTGCAGCCACCTTTGGTGAAAGAACATCTTGATGTTTTATTTTCTTAGCAGTACCGCTCCTGCTTGGCGTTGTAGCTACAAAGTTGTCACTGTCATCTTCCGACAAGCTGTTTTCAGTGTCTAACAATGCTGCACAATCCATCGTCTGACTTAATGTGGCTGCTGGTGCCGCTGATACAACTTGCTTGGCAAACTGTTCCTTTTGCAGAGCGCTTTTCTCGACTCAAGAACTTTTTTGTCAACTGGTCCAATACAACCAGTTCTAGATTCTTGTTGAAATTTCAAAAACATTCTATCTTCCTCATTACTGATTAGCTGAGTTGCATTCGCATGGCTGATATCATACAGGTTATCACGGTTTTCATTGTACTGTTTTTGATTCTGTTTATCTTTCTCATTACTTCTGACCCAAGAGCTCATCAAACGTTGTTGCTCACAATACAGATTTTTGATTTTCTGAATGATGTGTTGCTTCTGGCAAACGGGTAGCCGCAACTTATGTACTTGGCGTGCACTGTCTGCAACAGGCAACTTCTTTACACAGTGAAAAAAAATTAAATTCTGCATAACATCTCATCCATCTGTAAGATGTGGCCCTGTGTCTCAGAAGATGCTCTATTAACAAAATACTGTCTTTGCTTCGTGTCGCTCTAGTCTTTGGCATCTTTACATAAATTACATAAATTGATTTTTAACTGGTTCAATTTTAAAGACACTCCACATATATATTTAAATATATATTTTTTCTGAATGTTATAGATAACGTGACTAGTCAGGTGAGTGTCTGTAAAATGGTCTCTACGGTAAAGTCCTTTTGATAAAAAGCTCAAGAAAATATATCGGTAAAGAAAGTTTTTAGTCCAAAGAGTGTTTGGATAATCAAGCTGAAACCTGAACTGTAACAAAAGTTTTTAAAAAATTGAACAGACAAGATAACAAAAAGTCCTGCAGTATAACCAAGATTATTTAGGATCAAAACAAAACAATAAGAATAAAAAAGAACTCAAAAACATTTTCTAAAGTCCGCTAAAATTTGTGATAAACCTCCTGAAAAAACTGGAAACCTCAAAACTTAAAAAATCTGATGATTTTTCAAAATGCAATGGCACCTTCAATGACACTCGTTAAATGGGTATTTAAAGCATTCAAAGTATTAATGCCAAACACACAGAGTTACAATAGGACTTCTGATGCCAGACCAAATGATTTACTACAAATCTTAGAACAAACAAAGAACACATTTCATAAGCTTTTATTTAAGGAGCCGCATTTGAAACCATTACACACACATATCTTTAAACAAATTGGTTTAAAGAGTTTAAAGGGTCTATTGTTTCCAGCTTGGTTACCTTATTACGTTCTCGTATCGTACGCATCCACGATACTTAATTGAGTATGAGCTAAACTTTAATCCATATTTTGGAACAACGAATTTGTTTCTCGAGAATCTTGTAGTGAATTTATGACAGATTTCACTAAAAAAGGATTCAAATCTTTTTGGAGACAATACTAACTTAGTTCTATATATAAAGACTAAAATTTGATATAAATTGATCATATCTCATAAGTGAGACTCTTCTACAGCTTGTGGCCTGGATAACATACCTGTCTTTTTTTTTAATTATTATTATCAATTCATTTTGCCGTGTTTTAAAAATTCCAAAAAAAGATATTACATTAATGGGAAATCCTGGCCAGAGCAAGAAGAAGACAAGTTGTCTTATCATCAAGCCCCGTTTCATTAGTGCTCTAAAACGTGTTTAAAGTTTACACACGTAATAAATGATAAATAACACAGTATAAATACATACAATTTCAGCAATAAAATAATTTTTTGCTAACAATATTCAGCGAAATAATTTAAAAAATAAAAAAGTGCAAACAAGAAAAAATCATGAAAGTTATCAATCCACAAAAAATCATTTTGTATAAAAATGCATAACATATAAACAAGAGTTATGTTTTATTAAAAATAATGCAATAAAAATAAGAATTTGGGCTGATTAATAAATATCAATAAAAACGTTATATCGTTTTTTACTAATGGTTTGTAAACCATTAGTAACAAAAGAAAATGCAAAAGTTTAACTGATTATTTTAAGTGATTTAAATCAAACGTTTTTAAATTGTCAAAAAAGATATTAAGAAAAGATATTTGAAATCTAATATATCAAAGTCCATGTTTTGCAAATGCCATTTTAAATTCACCTTAAAATTTTTTAAAGTGCAATTTAAAACGAAGTTTTGTTTTTCATTAAAAATTGTATAAAAATTTTTCCAAACAAAAGGTCCCCGATATTGAATTTGGTGTGAACTTAATTTAAGATGTATTATTGGAACGACAAAGATATTCTTTGAAAATTTGGTTGGATGTTTATGAGAGATTTCATTAAAATAGGATTGAAATGTTACTGGAGATAACCCACGTTTTGCTTTAAACATAAATAGTAAAACTTGATGAGTATTAAGCTTATAAATATTTAAAGCTCCAAGCTGACGTAAGAGAGGTTGACATTGTGCATTTCTGGTTGCCCCAAATATTATCCTGCAAGCATGTTTTTCTTTGTTATATATATTCTTTATTGTAGTGTGATTAGTGCTACCCCAGATATCTGTGTGTAAATGAAAAATAAAGATTTTTTTAAGACTCATTATTAAGAAAAGGTTTTGTTCGATATAAAATGGAAAGATTTTTTGAGATTTTACCTTCAATATATTTAATATGAAATTTCCATGACAATTTTTCATCTAAAAGCACTTCCAGAAAGTTTGTAGTCAATAACCTTTTAATTATTATGTTATTGATTAATTTATGAGATAATTTATGAGGAATATTCACGGCTTTACTAGGCTTATGGAATAGGTTAAATTTTGTTTTCTCTGCATTTAATGAAAGACGGTTACTTATAAACCACTCATTGATCTCATCTAATTCTTCATTTACTATTCTAAAAAAACATCAATATCTTTGTGAGAATAAAATAAATTAGTGTCATCTGCAAATAAAATAGTATTGAATATTTTTGATGCTAAATATAAGTCATTCACATAAAGTAAAAATAATAAAGGTCCTAAAATAGAAGCTTGGGTTTAGATAAATCAATAAAAACCCTATTATATAGCAATTACTATTAAACCCATTTGATATATGCTTCACCACTTCAATTATTGCATAGTCAGTGGAATTGTTTTTTTTTAAACTGTATTGATTAAAGTATAAAATCTTATTTTCAGTTAAATATTTATAAATATTTAGTCTGTTATACATAATGCGTTCAATTAGTTCCAAAAAGCAGGGCAAGACTGAAATTTGTCTGTAGTTTGAAACATTAGTCTTATCACCAGATTTGAAAATTGGTGTTATTTTTGCAATTTTTAATTTATCTGGAATATGACCTGATTTAGGTGAGAGATTAAAAATATGAAATAACGAGGGTTCGATAATATCAAAAACAGATTTTATTACATTAATATTAATTTGATCTATGCCTGCACTTTTATTTTTTTTCAGACTATTAATAGCATTATGCAGTTCACGTTTGTTTAAAATCGGTTCGTCCATAATTATATCAGTCTTAGTAAGATATGAATCAAATTTTTTTTGTCTAAATGGAATTTTTGCTGCTAAGTTTGGACCAATATCAAGGAAAAAACTGTTTAATTTCTCTATAATAATTTCTTTATGATAAACTAGTTTTCCATCAATAATAAGTTTTTGGGGTAAGTTGTTTTTTGCATTTTTTTTCTTCCCATATAAATTTCTAATAACGCTTTTCGAGCGCTCCCTTTGTTGTTTTTTTCTTGTAATTTATGATAATTAACTTTTGATCGTTTTTTAGTTTTTTCAAATAAGTTTTTATAATTTTTGTAATTAATTTTGTTTTTATAAGTTTTATTTTTTAAATATTTATCATACAATTTCTGTTTTCTTTTTGATGATTTTAGAAGGCCTTTGGTCATCCACGGGGATATAAATGACTTTGAATCTATTACTTTTGCTTTTAAAGGAAATGCCTTTTCATACATTTTTCATAAGTGGTTTAGAAATAAATTATAAGCATTAATAACATTGTGGGATTGCTGTATAAGATTCCAATCGCCGAGGCGCAGTGGTTAGAGTGCTTGTTTCATAAGCAGGAGATTCGGGTTCAAAACGAGTTTTGGACATATTTTTGCGTCATGGTAAGGAAGGAGGCGTGAACTTCCTGGTTAAATGCACTTTAATGGTCTTAAATGCACACCTAACGCATTTGATGAACTGATGCATAGTTTGTTAACTCAAAATTAGAATTTTTTTCATCTCTTTTAAGCCAAGTTTCAGTGAAACAAATTATTTTACAATCATGATTAAGTTCCTCCAATAAACATTTAAAATTCTCAAAGTTTATATTCATTCTTCAAATATTAATATGCAAAACTGAAAATCTAATCTTATTCTCACAGAGATATTGAGTAGATTCAGATATTGAACAGTACTCACTTTTGAATATGTTTTTAATATAATTGTCAGAGTTATTATTACTAAAGATGATATTTTCAGCGTTAATATTATAAGAGAGATTGTTCTCCATATCTAAAGGTTAAAAAAATAAAGTATTATAAATAAGATAAAAAAAGATGAAAAAAAGTACCGTTATAAACTAAATGGAATATAAAATATTTACGTTGCTTTTGGTGACCATTCGCGAAGGATCAACTGGTCGTATGAAATGTAAGCAAACTTCCCAGCTTCTAGTGCTTTTTTTATGCCCACTCGTAATTCTTTTCTTATAAGTGTTGTCTCCGCGCAATATTCCTCAAATATATATATATTTTCCTCTTTTAATTTCCAAGAGTTTTTTAGAACTTTTCTTTATCTTTATAATTTTTATTTATTTATTATTATTTATTATTTTTTTCAGTTTCACAACAATAGATCTGACTATTTTATTGTCTCTTGTACCAGTTCTATGAGCCCTTTCTATTTTTATTTAAGTTAACCCAAGAGTTTCTTCAAATAATTTTAATACTTTTGATTCACTTTCACTCTAACTTTTATTCTTGCTTTCTTTCAACCCATCGATTCTCAGATTGTTTCTTCTAAACCTACCTTCAATTTCTCTGAGCTTACTTTTCACTTTTAATATCTCACTGTTGTCTTTTAGCTATGAACTTATCTCCTTTGTTTTAGATTTTACAAGTTCAAATTTTTTGGTAGCAATATCATCATGGGTTTGTATAAATTTCTTAATTTTTCAATAAATCATTCTCCAAAATGATAACTTTTTTATTTGTTTGTTCTAAATCGCTTTCAAATTTATTTATTTTAATTAGGTTATTTGTTTTTTCTTTTTCGTACTTGTCAAGTCTCTCAGAGAACATTTTCAAGTTTGCTGCTGTTAACGATGCAAAGCTTTTTTCTTGTTTTTTTTTAAAGTTTTCTGGTTTCATCTAAATTTACATTACTTTGTTTGTCGAGTATATCCGCAACAAATTTCTTAATGCTTTTAAAATCCATATTATTATAATAAAATCTTATTAAAATTAAAATATTTAAAATATTAAAATAATTTTTTGAAGTTCCAAAATAAACTCACGCTAGAAACACACACCCATTCGCTTTAGATGTTGAGCATGTTATGAATGCAGAAGTGTTCTCCGGAGTAGTCATCTTTACTTTCAAAAATTATGTCACAAGTGCTTATCAGAGTCTTGTTTTCAGCCTGCTGGAAAGGGGCATCTGTTATCCCTATTTTCAAAAATTCTGGAAAATGATCTAATTTGTTTAACTACTATTCCATTAATCTTATTCCTATCATATGCAAGGTTTTTGAATCTTTAACAATTAATTAACAAACACTTAATCTCTCATCTTGAATCTAATAACTTACTTTCTGATTACCAATATGGATTTTGATCTTCTCGTTCTACAGCTGATTTTCTAACAGTAATAACCGATACTTTTTATTGTGCATTAGATAAAGGTTAAGGCAATTGATAGAGGTTAAGGCAATTGACATTTCGACAGCTTTTGATAAAGTTTGGCATGCTTGTCTTCTCCATAAGCTTTCTTCTTACAGTGTGTCTGGTAACATCTTAAAGATTATTGAATCCTTCTTTTCCAATCGTAGTATAAAAGTTTTCCTCAATGAACAGCACTCTTTTTATTCTGTAACTTCAGGGGTTCCTCAAGGTTCAATCCTTGGCCCTATACTATTTTTAATTTACATTAACAATCTTCCAGATTTTCTAATATCTAAGTTGGCATTGTTCGCTGATGATACTACCATTTATTCTTATCATGATAAGAAGCCAACACTCTCTGATTGCTTGGAGGGGGTATTTAAGCTTAAAAAGGATCTCACATCTGCTACAGCATGGGGCTTACAGTGGCTGGTGAACTATAATTCAGATAAAACTCAAACTTTTTCAGCCAATTATTATTGCAATAACTTAGATCTTCCTATATTCATAAGCCCTAATGTACTCAAAGAGTCATCTACTTTTCATCTTCTAGGATTAACTCTTACTTCCGACCTTTCTTGGAAACCATATATCAAATCCGTTGCAAAATTAGCATTTGCTAAGGTTGCATCTCTTTATCAAGCTCGACACTTTCTTACTCCAGATTTTGTACTCTATCTCAATATATCTCAAATCCCGCCTTGTCTGGAATACTGTTGCCATATCTGGGGTGGATCTTCTAATGATGCTCTTTCTCTTTTAGACAAGGTGCAAAAATGAATTGTAAACATAGTTGAACCTGCTCTTGCAACCAACCTGAAACCATTATCACATCGTCATAATATTGCTACTCTTTCTCTTTTCTACAAATACTATAATGGGCACTGCTCTAAAGAGCTAGCATCTATTGTGCCAACTACTAAAATTCATTCTCGTGTTACTTGTCATTCAGTTAGGTGTAATCCTTTTTCTGTGACTGTTTTTAAGTGCTCCAAAAACTCTTATTTGTCTAGGTTTTTGTTCCTCGAACATCAGTTCTTTGGAATTCGCTTCCTTCATCTTGCTTTCCTGATTCATATAACTTTCAATCCTTTAAGTCGTCTGTCAATCGTTATCTTGCTCTACAATTTTCATCTTTTCTCTTCCAGTAACTTCCAACTCTACCTAGTGGTTGCTTGCAGCCTTGTTGGAAGCAAAGATGTTAAATATATATATATATATATATATATATATATATATATATATATATATATATATATATATATATATATATATATATAAATTGAATGCTTCAAGTAAACACATTAGAGGTTCGCAAGGTTCTTCTTTATTAGCACCAAATGCAATTTGACATGTATGTTTTTGTTTACTGTAAAGCTTTTTTGGTTTTATATGATTAGTACTTACTCAAGCAATGTTACAGTATATTAAGTAACTATGAATAAAAACAAAGTATAAACCTTTTAGTGATTTAAAATTAAGAACTGGTTTAGCTCTACATAACCTTCCAATAGTTATTAAAAATTTTTTGTCCAGACTGTTTATATAAAAATTTCATCTTAAATTTTTATTCAAATCCACGCCTAAAAAGTTTACTGAAGATTTCTTTTTGATAATAATTTAGTTTATAATAAGATTTAGAAATTTCAATGAGATTTTATTAATTTGATTTGATTTATGGAACATTATAAATTTAGATTTGTCAGTATTTAGAAAAAGTTTTTTTGTTAAAAAGTACTAACTTTTTCTAATTACTAAACCAACTTTTTTGAGCAACGTTAAAACAGTTAACTTCTTTGAAGTTGCTCAATAAATTGGTTTTGTCAGAAAAATTCAAAAAGAGCAAACAGGCGAATGTTGTGATGGATAGCTTATATTTAAGGATTTTAAAGCTTTTTACTGATCAATTCTTTTCCATTCATTTTGCTATATTTTATGCAAGTAAAATGCCTGATGTAAACAAAGTTTACCAAATGTCAGATATAAATATCAAGTGTTTACAAAAAAATGCAAAAATGGCTTAATTGTTATGCATCAACTGCATTTTTTGATAATGTTTTTTTTTATGACTTTGATTTAAAATTGCACTCTTGTAAGATCAACTATAATATCATAATAAACATAATAATAACTTATGCTTTCAATACTTAAACTTATAAACACTTATAAAACATGTAGGAAATTATTCAAAAAAAATCTAAAATAGTGAAACAATTTAAACATAATTTTAAAAAATTTTATAAAAAATTTGCCAATAGTTGTTACTTTCAGAGCCTAGGCCAAGAACTAACAATTATTGGGAATTATTGGGAATTATTGGGTTTTTAGAGATTTGTTTTAAAAATGGTGCCCAAAAACCTAATTCTATTTCTGATCATTTAGATAGTTTTTTAGTAGAGTTCAATGTTCTTGCAAATGATGGTTTAATTTATGAATATATTGAGTACGAAATCAATCTTGCTGTTATTATATGTGATGCCGCTAGAGCATTTGTAAAGTGTATTAAGGGGCATAATGATTAAAACAGATGTGAGTGTTGTGTTCAGAAAGGAGAGTGGTGTGGCAAGACTTCCACATATTTCATCAATTTTAAGTACTGATTCAGATTTTTGTCATCAAAAGCATTCTGAACATCTTAGTTGTGTGTGAAATTGAATTAAATGGTTGTTTATTAGTGTGTTTAATTGAACTCAATTTTGACATGGTGACGAAGTTCCCTTCAGACTTTATGCGTTTTGTATGCTTAGGTGTAATGCAAAGACTCATTAACTTATGGTTAAATGGTCCAAATATTATAAATTGTCTCAGATCACAGTCAACACTTTATAAGACCAATTGTTCCAGATACGTTTTTACATTTCAAGAGGATTTTCCAGAAAACCAAGGTCTTAATTAGATATTAAAAAATGGAAAGGAACTGAACTTAGACTTTTTCTAATATACAATGAACCAGTTGTTAAAAAGGGTTGATTGACCCAAGAATCTATTTAAACATTTTAGATCTTTCAGTCTCAGTTCTAATTTTATTATGTCTTCTTTTGTTGAAAAAACATGTTGAATATGACGGATAGGTTATGTTAGAAGAATTTGCAGCTTTTAAGTCGTTATATATATATATATATATATATATATATATATATATATATATATATATATATATATATATATATATATATATATATATATATATATATATATATATATATATATATATATATATATATATATATATATATATATATATATATATTAGGGTGGTGCTAAAAACAACTTATTTTAAAAATGTCAGCTGACAACCCCTAAATGTGTTTTATATAATAAAATAATACTGGATTTAAAAAATTTTTGAATAAAAAATATTTTTACGGGTGCCACAAGGCCCTTATACATCAAACAGGTTCCTAATATTATAAAAAAAAAAGTTTTTCAAAAGTATATCATGTTGGGGCTCAAATGAAGCAAAATTATGTAAAAATTTCAAAAATAATCATTGTTTTATAAAAAGCAGAGATAAAAAAATTATAAATCAAAAAATGTCATTTTCTATTTACTAAAATCTAAAATAAAAATATATTTATAAAATGATTCATATTTTTGAAATTTTTATATATTTTTGCATTATTTGAGACCCAACATGACATACTTTTGAAAAACTTTTTTTTTTATAATATTAGGAACCTGTTTGATGTATAAGGGCCTTGTGGCACCCGTAAAAATATTTTTTATTCAAAAATTTTTTGACGTAATAAAATCCAGTATTATTTTATTATATAAAACACATTTAGGGGTTGTCAGCTGACATTTTTAAAATAAGTTGTTTTAGCACCACCCTAATATACATATATATATATATATATATATATATATATATATATATATATATATATATATATATATATATATATATAATATATATATATATATATATATATAAATTTTAATGATACTTCTCTATTTATTTTTAATAAAAAATGAAGCAATTGTTAATACAAAGATTTAGACAAAAATCCAAAAACTTCCAAACCTTTGTATTAACAATTGCGAAATAAAAAGAGAAGTATCATTAAAATTTCTAAGAGTACTCCTTGACGAAAATGTAACCTGGAGAGATCATATAAAATATATTGAAGGTAAAATATCATGGAGCATTGGCCTACTTTATAGGGAAAAACCTTTTTTATATTCAAGTTGTTTAAAACTCTTATGTTTTTCTTTTATTCATTCCTATTTTAATTACGCTAATATTGTATGGTGTAGTACCAATAAAAATAAATCAAAAAATCTCTTTAATATGCAAAAACATGCAATCAGATTTATATAATTATTCAAAACTAATCAGAAATAAATACTTGACTAGATATTCAAGTAACACCTATATACAACCCAAAAGATATTTTGCGGCAACTCAGTTTTCAATTTCAATTAGAGGACCAAAGGCATGGAATAAAATACTTACAACTGAACTTAAAACTCTTTGATGTTAAATGAGTTTAAGGCCAAACTTAGACAGTTATTGCTAAAAAATGATCTACAAAAACTATTTCTAAAAATGCAAAATATCCTTATTATTGATCTATCAATTAAATTAAAAGTATATTAATTTTAGAAACGCTTAAGTTAAATGCACTGGATAACTTTTCAAATTTATTTATGTTTTTGTTGTTCAATAAAGAGTTTGGAGAGTTTGGAGGCCACAAGTTTGGAGTGATGTGATCATAAAAATGGTCCGCCAACCATTCATGAGTGTTTTAAGCCTTGTGTGCTGGGCCAGAGTCTTGTTGAAAAATGTGGGGCCTTCCATCTCTTACTCTATCAATCCAACACTTAACAACAGTACCCAAGACTTCATTGTAAGGAGCAGAAGTGACTCTTAGTCCTTACGGAAAGAGGTGGCATCTAATGTCCTTCGTTGCTAACAACCCTCAAAACCATAACAGTTGCAGGAAATTTTGTGTTTATGACTGTTGGAACTTTGCACAGCCATCCGTCATTTCTTCTGTTTACTTTTTGATCTTAATCAAAGTTTTTCTCATCTTAAAAAAACTAAAGCATGCCTTGCTCAGCAGGATGTTTCAATTTGTTTAACAGCCTCTTGGACCTTATCAAACGATTCACTTTGGTGGTTTCGGACATAAACTGACCTCTCCTCATCACATAAGACTTGTAGCGAAGATTTTCATGAATAATCCTTCGAGCTGTGGCTTCTGAAACACCCAGGTCTTTTGCGATGGACCTCATTGACTTTTGAGGGCTCTTGTCAACGATAATCTGAATTTGATGAATAAACTCAGGTGTTCTAGTCGTGTCTGACCTTTGCTGATGACATTATGAGATGTTCTCAAAGAGCTTTTTGACGCAAGCTTTCAAAAAGAACAGATGCTTTTGTGCGCAAAAATATTAAAAATTCTTCTAAAATAAATCAAAGTTTTCGAATAGAAAAAGTGAATAAATAAAGTCAAATTATTTTAAAGATAATATAGGAACATTTATAAAACCTACGAATCCACTAACTAAAAAGATCTTATCAATATTAAGTTTGGTGGTAACACTCCAAGAAATAAAAAAAATTATGAAAAAAATGCTGGATGATTTTAAAAAAGAAACTGAAGTTATATTAAAAAACCAAGAAAAAACTGTAACTGCTTATTGTTAGTGCAAACACAAAAATACTCAACAAAAGATTGGATATATTTGAGACAAATATCATTGCAAATGCAAATAAAATTAAAAAAATTGAAAAAGAGCTTGAAGAGATAAAAGAAAGTTCAAACTTCAACGAACACGTTTTTGTGAAGTTCCATCATTCTGTTTGAAATTCTATAACTCTCAAACGGGGATTTTGAGGGGTATATAACCTTAACATTTTTGAAACCGGAGTATTCACCGTTCATTTGGTACCAAAATAATTGATACTTTTTGATACTATAAAGAATGTGGGTGTTGTAAAGCCAAAAATATGGTAATAACTCCAAAATCCGTATCTCTAAATATTTCTTAAAATGTTTTATACGTGGAGAAATAAAGATCTGATCAGTTGCAATCAATTGTTAAGAATCACATTTGTAACTATTAAATATGTGTTGTGGGAAAAGCTTCTACTTTTTTGCGCAAATTTTTTGCAAGAAATATCAGAAATTTTCTTTTTTTTTTTAAATTAATAAATATCAATTTCGATAACCTACAATGTCAATACCGTGAGAAATATTTTCAAAGTTGGTTTAGCTACAAATTTCTATAATCCCAAGTTAATAAAAAATCATATCTAAACTGAAAATTAAAAAATAGTGATTTTTGATTTGACTACTTAATATTACTTTAATTTATTTGTGTAAGTAAGTATAAGTAGAAAATCACTTAACAAAAACTTTTTTTATTTTACACTGTTTCATCAATAAAAACTCATCAGAAATGTATATATATATTTATATATATATATATATATATATATATATATATATATATATATATATATATATATATATATATATATATATATATATATATATGTATGTATGTATATATGTATATATATGCATATATATAGCTTAAGCAGCATTGCAGTAAATACCTACTCAGGTAATATAAGATACCTTTAACACTGGTATATTGTTATTAATTGAAAAAATTTCTGAAAAAAATCTTACCTTTTTCTGATCACTTGCCAAGAGTTTAAGATAAACAAGTTCATTGCTTAGACAGTCATTTAACGCATCTTGTAATGAGTAATCGTATACCTTACAACACCCAAATTGGAATAGATACCCATTACAGCTTTAATAGGTCTGATCTAGATACTCCATTGGTATATCACCTGTTTTGAAATGCAATAGTACTACATATATAGACTATTAACATGGACTTAAAAAAACAACCATAAAACAATATTTTAAAGAGAATTTATTATTAGTTATACACAATTATATATTTATATTTATTTGGTGTGCTCTTAAATGCTAATTAGTTGATTGGTGTGCCATTAAATTCTACGTACCTTTAAAATCTTCAATCAGGCAACTTTTTTTTGTATCTGTTACCACTATAAATATACATGAAGCATATTTACATACTTGATTTTAGCTCTTTAAAATAAAAAAGAAGAAAAATATTGTAATCTTATTGAGAGGCATTAATGTGACTAGATGACTAGAGAGAGGTAGGGTTGAAGTAGAGGTTTCTTTTAATCTTCAATTTGCTGCATGCCACAAACCCATTGATACATCCTGCTGGCCCCTGATTGTGACAAGTCTTTTTTATCACATTCTATCACAGAATAATATATACCTTCACTGTTTTCAATACTACTGTAATTTTCTGTAACAACATTCTCTAAAACATTATCTAGAAATTAAATTAATAACTTTATTTTACATTTTCTAAGATAAACTAATATGTTAAAAAATCATCAGTGTTTCCTACACTGCATAAATCAATATATATTAGACAATTATCAATATATATTATATTAAAATTATCAATAATCACGGAAAAAAAACACATACTGAAACTTTTTAGTCCCTGTGTAATAAGTATTTGTGTGAATAAGTCTCTGTGTAATAAGATATACAAATAATTCTCGAACCAGGAGGTAATCCACTGTAAAGAGTGGTAGCTCTCCTACATCAAACAATGGACTGCCAATTTTTGGCAGAAGAAAATTGGCCAGCCTTTGGACAAGGAAACCATTCAGCAACCTCCAAAAGAGTGGTGTGGCAAAATTTCACAGTTTCTGTTATCACTTTCTGATAGAATAAATAATATAGAGAAGAACGAAAAACAAAAATATGAGCGCTTGCAACTTTTAGAGTCAGAATAAGTAGTTAATGTAGAATTAATAAATCAATTGAAATTTGACATTGCGCAAACTAGTTCTTTAGTCAAACAATCAAGCACAAATGATTGGATTCAAGTTCAAAAATCAGGATAACAAGTTAAGAAACCAAACGACCAACTTATAATAGCAAATTCTACTACAAATGAATTAAATGAACGTAAAAAGAGAGCTAAAAATATTATTATTTATGGAGTGCCAGAATCTGATAAAGTTTCTTTAGACGATAAAGAAGTTGAAATTAAAGCGAAAGTGTTGGAAATATTTACAGAAATTGAAGTTCAAGACATAAATTTTGAAAATGTGAGGCGATTAAGAAGTAAAATTTCCAACAAGCCAGGTCCGTTGTTGGTTAACTTGGCTGATTCCAATCTACGAAACAAAATACTAATTTCATCCAAAAAATTTAACAAAAGTTTATTTCGTTCTGTTCTGAGTATGAAATCCTGTTGACGTTCAGCATCTGTTTAATCTCCAGATTTAACAGATGCTGAACGTCAACAGGATTTCATACTCAGAACAGAACGAAATAAACTTAATAATGCCCTTAAGGAGACGGACCCCTTTCGGTATGGTATCCGTGGAAATCAGATCCAAAAATTTAAAAGAAACCAATTAAATTTAGGCAGTAAGGCTAATCGTCTGTTATCTATGAGTAATATTGAAAAAATAAATTGCATGTACCTAAATGCCACATCTCTTGACAACAAATTTGATGAGTCTAAACTAGTAGTTGCAACTTACAATCCTACAATTATTAGCATTACTTCTCTCTGCAATTTGGATGGTTATTGTTTATATAAAAAAGACAGATGTGATGGTCATCGAGGTGGAGGTGTATGTATTTATATTGATTCCAAAATAATTTCATATCAACTTAATGACAATGCATTTACATTGAGTCAAATAGAGCATGTCTGGGCTGTTGTCCAGTTTGGCCATGATAAATATCTCTTTGGATGTATTTATAGGCCTTATGATTTCATGGATATGACCGATATTGAAAATGTATTTAAAACTGCAAGAGAATATGTTGACCTAAAAGGTTTTAAAGATCTAATTATAGTTGGAGATTTTAATTTTCCTGAGATAAGTTGGTCCAATGGATCTATAAACTCTATTAAAAGACCATCAGGAATTGAGCATGATTTTTATCGAATAATAAATGACAATTACTTATATCAGCATGTAAATTTACCAACATTTCAAACAACAAATAAATCTGCCGTAAACATTTTAGATTTAATATTCACCACTCAGTCAGCAAATATAAGTTCCATCGATAGAAAATTTGTTTTAGGAAACATAACCAGAGGTCATTTGATACTATGTTTTGATTTTATTTTTAATAATAAAACAAAGACTGTAAATACAGAGGAAAATAAATTTGTATATAGAAAAGCTGATTATAATAGTATTGCAGATTTCCTTACAAATGTTGATTGGCTTCAGTGTTTTCATACCAAAAGTGTTCAAGAAATGTATGATGAGTTAATTTATTATACTGAAGAAGCATGTAACTTATGTGTACCTATAAATACCTCATTTGTAAATTCATCATCTAGGAATATGTGGCTACACAAAAACCTAATCTCACTCATTAGAAAAAAGCAGAATTTAAGATACATAAATTGTTTAAGTAAATGGAAAAACTCAAATCTTTGTAGTAATTATAAACAATTGTCAAAATGAGTTTCAATTGAAATTTCCATAGCAAGACAAAAGTATGAGTTAATGATTGTTGATAAAGCTAAAAAGAACCCAAAATTATTATATAGATATATGAATTCTCAACAATATGTAAAAGACTCTATAAAAGCTCTGAGGCAACCAAGTGGTGAAATAACTCACGATCCTAAAAAAATCGCTGATCTACTGAATATAAACTTCCAAAACATTTTTGTAAAAGAAAGTAAAAATTGCATTCTATTTTTTAAAACAAGAATAAATGATACCACCTTTAACTTAATTCCTGAAGATATTTATTATGATGATGTTCTTGAAAGGCTTAAAAATCTTGATCAAAACAAAGCATATGGAGTTGACAAATTACATCCATATATCTTTAAAAACTGTGCTACTGCTTTTGCTCTTCCTCTCACACTCATTTTTATGGAGTCAATAGAAAAAAGTCAACTACCAAATCAATTTAGTTCAGCAAATATAACTGCACTATATAAAAAAGGTGACAAAACTGATTCTGGAAATTATAGACCTATATCACTTCCTTGTATTAGTTTTAAAATACTTCAAAGAATAATAAAAAACAAGTTAGAAAAATATCTTCACGAAAATAATATTATAGCTAATGAACAGCACGGGTTTGTTAAAAACAGGTCATGCACGACCAATTTACTTGAAACTCTAGATTATATTAAAAGAAACGTTGATCAAGGAATTCCTGTTGATGTAGTTTTACTTGATTTTGCAAAAGCATTTGATACTGTTCCACATCAATGGCTTATCTCAAAACTTAAAGCATATGGTATTAGTAGCCTGGCACTTGATTGGTTTCAAGCTTTCCTGTCTAATAAAAGGCAGAGAGTCGTTATGGGAGATTATGTTTCAACTTGGGCCGAGGTGTACAGTGGAGTTCCTCAAGGCTCAGTATTGGGTCCACTACTGTTTATACTCTTTATAAATGATCTTCCTGAGTCTCTAAAAAATACTTCAAAATTGTATGCTGATGACACCAAAATCATGTCAATTAGTTCTTCTGATGAGTTACATAATAAACTACAATGCGATTTGAACTCTCCATATATTCTTGGACACAAAACTGGTTACTTAATTTTAATATTGAAAAGTGTTTAGTTATGCACTATGGCTTTAAAAATAAACGATATCCATTTTATATAAATAGTTGTAAACAAAATACATCGGATTCTGAAAGAGACCTAGGAGTGATTTTTTCAGATAACTTGAAATGCAAAGCAAAGCGCATGCTGGGCATAATAAAGAAATCGTTTGTTCAATTTGATGCAGAACTGCTGAAATTTCTATATCTTTCGTTCATCCGACCACTTCTTAAGTTTGCTGTACCCGTATGGGCTCCTTATCAAAAACAAGATATTGTCATTTTAGAAAAAGTACAACGTTTTGCCACTAAATTAATACCTTAAATCAGTAAATTATGCTATGAAGATCGACTAGCTTGTCTTAGAATGCTCTCACTTGTTAAAAGAAGACAACGAGGGGACATAATATAACTGTATAAAATTTTCAATGGTTACGATAAAATTGAATTTACAGAAAATCATTTCTTTAAATCAAATTGTACTCGTGGCCATATCCTAAAATATTCAAAAGACTTTTCGAAACATAAATACTTAATCGAGCTGCAAATTACTGGAATGCACTGCCAGAAACTGTTGTCAAAGCTACTTCAATAAATTCATTTAAAGCAAGACTTGATCGATGGGAGTCAAACCATCACAAAACTCAGCTGTCAAAGTGTGTATAAAATCACACTCACTGGTAGCAATACCAGTCACAGCAGAAACTAATACTAATACTAATATATATTACATCAAAATTAACTACATCAAAATTAACTAATGTTGTATTGTTCACGCTACGTAATTTATTGTCTTCACTTTTTTTCAAAAATTAAACTAAGTTTTTGAAAAAAAGTGAAGACTTTAATGCTGCAACTTTTAAATACTAAATTATATGATAGCATTTCACATTTCTGGAAAGTTTTAAGTCATTTCCATTTTCGGTTCATGTAATTTTTAATTTATCTTTAGTTTGATTATACATAAATCAAATTTAATAGATATATTCTTTTACTTAATAGACTCAATAAGTGGTATTTCTTATCAAGAAAAAGTTGTTATAGTTGAAAGAGGTATCCTTGTCACACTATATTTGTATTATCTATTATGTATGTATGTAAATATAAAT
The DNA here is from genome assembly GCF_038396675.1 of Hydra vulgaris. Classification (NCBI taxonomy): domain Eukaryota; kingdom Metazoa; phylum Cnidaria; class Hydrozoa; order Anthoathecata; family Hydridae; genus Hydra; species Hydra vulgaris. The sequence goes on from NC_088927.1 coordinate 27,497,309, forward strand.
ATGTGTGTGTCTGTTCGTGTGTCTATGTATAATAATATATGTGTATATTATTTTAGCTTTTCAAAAGTTCACAAAGCAATCAATTTGTGAAATTTCATCATCAGCATTGCTAAAGTCAATTTTTGTGGGTCAAGTATGTGTAATTTATGTCACTGTTACTGTTAAAAATTGCTTATTTCTTTCAGATTTAATTAAGAAAATTGAATAATGAAAATAACTTCAAACTGTACAAGTATTAAAACATAATGTCAAATTCTCAAATAATCTCAAGGTAAGTGTTATACCTTATAAGCAAATAAGAAACTGATTATCTATGTTTAAAGTTGTTTAAGTTGTTTAACATTATTTTAAAACAAAGAAAAGTTTAAAATTTTGTTTTTTTATTAAGGATAGTGATTTTACATTTAAAGTCTAGGTCCCTGAAGCACTATTGTATCTGTCTGCTGAATTGGAAGGAATCTCAAGAAATAAAGTATTGTTCATTAAATTGCAACATTCTGCATAATAATCAAACCTTGTAATATGCTATGATAAAATCTTGTAATTAAGCATTATGATTGGTTGATTTCTAAATGAAATTAACCAATCATCATTTTATCCATATTTTTAACATTATTAGTTTATTATAGACATGGATAGGCAAAAGTCATGTAGGTAAAAAAACTTTTCTTAAAGGTTTTACTGAAAATAAAAATGAGGTCAGTAAAAAATCGCCAACCTCCAACACTTTAGGGTCGGCATTTGGCAATACCGACCCTATCACAGAGGGCTGCATATATATATATATATATATATATATATATATATATATATATATATATATATATATATATATATATATATATATATATATATATATATACATATACATATATTCATATTTTGTAACCTTTAAGAAAAAATTTTTTACTGACATGGCTTTTTGTCTAACCATGTCTATAATAAACTAATAATGTTAAAAATATGGATAATAATGATACACAAACAGACACACACATATTTATATTTATATAAATATGCGTGTGTCTGTTTGTGTATCATTATTATCCATATTTTTCTATCAAACTAAAGATAAATTAAAAATTGTGTATATTATTATCCATATTTCATATCAAACGAAAGATAAATTAAAAATTACATAAAAAATTGTATACCTGCACATGTATTGCAAATTTTGAGCAGATCATTTTCCCATAACTTCTAACATCCAAAATGATATTTATCATTATCAGTAGATTTTTTACACAACACACAATTTACCAATATTTCCTCCATTGTATATATGTAAACTTAATTAAAAATTAATATTATTTCATATACTCGACTGTATTAATTAAAAAAAAATAAAAATATAAATATATATATACTTAAAAAATAAATATATATATATATATATATATATATATATATATATATATATATATGCATATATATATATATATGCATATATATATATATATATATATATATATATATATATATATATATATATATATATATATGTATATACTACTAGGTACGTGCCATGAAAATTTTAAATTAATTAAACTCTTGGTTGTTATATATCATTAGAAAGAGCTTCGATTCAATATTGTAAAAGTGAAAAAATTATCAAAATTGAACAACTCCATAAAAAGTTATGTCGTTTTTAGTACCGTTTTTTCGATACATGGATTTGTTGAAGAAACTGTGGTCAAAAAAATGTTTTTATAAACTAAAAGTTTAATAACTTTGTCAATTCTTATCTAAATGCTTATAACTTGGTATCAAAAGATAGATGTAATAGTAGCCTGCAAATTTATATAGGTACTTAGTAACTGGGCAGGTCCAAGGGGCTAGAGGGGGCAACCAACCGCCATTTTTTTTACCATCAAAAAATGAAACTTTTATTCATAAAAGATCAATTTTTCAATAAATTTATTAATTTTCATATGCAATAAATTGCTATAATTTCCTTGTAGACTGCCACCAAATAGGAGAGGTTCATTTTTTGAGTTAAGGTGTATGTGGGGTAATGATTTAACACACCCTATTAATAAAAACGATTCATTATAAACATTTTGATTCCTATTAAAAAGGTTTTTTTAAAAATCATCAAAATAAAATTTATTATTTACAACATTACAACAAACAAAGCTGCACACTCATTGATTCGGGGGAAAGGGGCATGTCCCCCTCCAACCTAAAAAAACAAAATAATTTATATAAAAGTTTGTTTAAAAAAGCAAAAGAAAAAAAGCAATGACTTTAAATAATATATTGAAATACAAAACACATTACACATTACCACCTTACAAGTTAGACTTTTTTTACGGAGAGCCGGGTGTCCCCCGCAGACCATATTTTTTTGTCTGTTTTGAAATAATATTTGAATTAATTTGAGTCTTGCCTTTTAGTTAATGATTAATATATTAAATTCCAATAATGAAACTAAATATAAATCATTGTTAACAATAGACACGACATGAATGTAAGCCAGAACCGTCTAACAAAAAATTGCGAGTTCCACTACTCGCTGTACATTTATTTTGCAAGTTCCACTACTTGCTGTACATTTATTTTGCAAATTCCACTACTTCCTTTACATTTACTTTGCAAGTTCCACTACTTGCTGTACATTTATTTTGCAAGTTCCACTACTTCCTTTACATTTACTTTGCAAGTTCCACTACTTCCTTTACATTTGTTTTGCAAGTTCCACTACTCGCTGTACATTTATTTTGCAAATTCCACTAATCGCTATACATTGATTTTACAAAATCCACTATTTCCTGTACACTGCTGTTGCAAGTTCCACTAATTGATGTACATTTATAATGCAGGTTCCAGTACTTGCTGTACATTTATTTTGGATGTTCCGCTTGTTGAAAATTCTGAATGCTCAAAATATGAAATTGATATGACCCAGATTAGCAATATTTAACCAATTTATGCCTTGCGTTGCATACTTTGCTATCGTACAATTAATATGCTCACATACAGCAATTAATTTGAATTACAAAAATATTAACTCACCTGATACAATATCAGCAACCAACTGTATTTTTTTCATGCAATAATCAACAGCTTCAGAATCAGTTTCATCTTTAGACCAGTATGATATAGAGTAAATGATATCTTTCTGCGTTTTTTCAACTTTTTCAAATCTGCCATCATACATGTTTGCCATTCATGATTCAGTATCATACCATTGATGGCAGAGACTTCTGCCAACAATTCTGTCTAACATAACATCATTTAAATCAGCAACTTGTTTTGTTGACAAGTTTTTATGTAAATTCAAAATTTCACTTGTAGTAAATATAGATAAATGTCGCTCTAAATTTCGTTTTTCTTTATCATCCATTTTTTTTGCGTTTTTCAGTTTGTCTTTAAGAAATCTCAACCCTAATTTCAGCATGTTGCAGACGACTTTTTAGTCTTTTTTTCTTGCCTCCTGCATAGCCCACCTAATAACATTTTCTCTTGAATAGTTGCCAAGATTTTCAAGATAATCCACTGTCCTATTCTTTTTTGTTCTTAATTTGCAAAATATATAATCAATTGATGCATTAGGGGATCTTCCTTTTGCAGCACTGAACATTCCCATTAACTCTTCACTATCTATGTTATGAAGTCTTGCACTTGCTGTCTCTTCTTTAAGTGTCATTGTAATAGTAATGGCAAAATAGTGCATGTACTGACAATTTAAAACCTCTTCTATTGCAACAAGACTAGCCTTAGTCAAGGCGATAAGCTGGTCTCAATTGAGAATGTCTTTGATATCAATTGTAAAGTATTTGGTTTGAGAAAATTTCTAAAGAAATCTGTTTTTCTGGTAAATAGAGCAGTAGGATTACTTTTTGAACTTTTAACTGTTTGCACAATTTTTTTAACTATAGTGATACCACCAACATGATCAAAAGTTGCATTTTTGGATGATACATAAAACATAGTCATCCAGGGTCCTGTAAGAAGTTTTCCAAATAATGCAAGCATGCACATTTGTTTTATTTTTTTTTGCGTATAGTATTTTATAAAAATGAAACAAGTATGGAACAGAATGTGAAGCCGGTTACAACGATACCTTGGAATGATACCTTGTGGAAGTTTTTTATTTTCTAAAAAATTTACAAATCCTTTTGGATCCCCTTTCACATCTTTAAACCTCATCTATTTCATAGCTAAAACAATTTTGATTGCCATACTATCATATCCAAATAACTGACAAGTTTCAGTTTCCAGAGACTTTAATGCTGAACGACATGAAATAGCAATTGTATCAAGAGGGTGCAAATGGCAGTTTAACTCATTTAGATTTTTAGCCCAGATTGCACCGAGTTTTCTTATTGTAAGATGGTTAATGGAAACTCTATCGGACATTGTGTTTGATATATTTGAGATAATCAAATTATGACACTCTTCAAAGGGTTGCAATTGAAAGTTAGAATAAACTAAAGCAATATGATCTACTTCATTACATATATGGTTTGCATAATCAACTGCTGTCCCACCTGGTAATTGGTCAATAGCAATAACCTGGCATTTATTTTTCGATGTTAGGTGAATGCTATTGATATGAACGTCTTTTTGCGTTTTTGTATCAAACCCTAATGTAAGGTGATTATTAGTAATAGCCCATTCTGTTACTTGCAGGTCAGCAATACTGCCTAGCTCACGGGCCATTTGCTCAACAGTAATACCGTGAGGAATGTTAGAAAAAACAACACCTAAATATTGCCCCATTTTCTCAACAAGAAATGGTATGTTACTTGTTGGGACAGTAGACAATAACATGCTCTAAATTATCATTCGCATTTGCAATGGATAAGTTTTATCATCTGACGTATTTGTATTAAGTATATTACCCTCCTCCATCTAGGTCATATCATTTTCTAAGCTGGTAATGATCTTTTCATTTGTACTAATAGCAGCATTATGTTTGAGAGTTAGTTTTCTTAACTTTTCTCTTTCTTTAATTTTCATTGCTTTTTTAGTAGCAATAAGATTTCAAATTTGTCTACTGTAGTAATATGTTTGTAGTTTATTCTTTAAGTCTCTAACCTCTGCTCTTAAACCGTTGATAATGTCTCCTTTTCTTTTAACACTTTGCCTTAAAACTTTTAATTTGTATGGCATAGTGTTTAATTTTACTTACACTTCAGCTATCTTGATTCGGTGTTTGGTGCAAATACTAGCTAAATTTGAAGAAAGATAAGACATTCTACTTCTTAGTTTTTTTCTCCTAGGTGTCACATTCTCTCGTGAAGTATATCTATTTGACGCATTTTCACTAAAAGCTGAGCTTATTTGTTCACTTTGAGTTGGAGATGAAACACTGCCTTGGCCAAAAAAATTTCATAATAACTAATCCTGAAAAAATGTTTTGCCTAGATTTTCGATTTATTTACTAAATTTTCAATTTGACTTTTTGATGTTATGATTCTAAAATATTGAGTGACTTGATTATAAGTTTTAGTTGCTGATTCCCTGCAACTAACATAGACAAAATAAAGGTGTCCATTCATATACTCACTGGTTTGAACAGGCAAGGAGAAGTTATCAATCAAAATATTTTTGGCTGCACCATAAAATACAATACTTTTTTTGGGACCCATGATAGCTAGGGGGAAAATATTTATTAAGTATTGAAATCATAGTAAATATAAAATAATGTTCACAAAGTTTAAATACTTTAACTTTAACTAAATATTTTCATTTCTTAACTAAAGGCAGACATAAAAAAGTCGGCCTATAATTAAAAAACTTGTTATAACTAAACATAATAGTAAAAATAAAATTCAAATATGCTACTTAGACTACTACAAGCCATTGCAGAATTGTAACACTAGACAAACAATACATACCTGTTGCAAACAAATGTGAGTCAACAACAAAGTTTTCAATTTTTTTTTTTAGTTTACTATGAATTAATTTAATTAATTAGAAACAAATCAAATCAAATCAAATCAAATCAATATATTTTCACTTTAATAATAACTGTATATATATACAATCGTGCGGGACATTTACAAACAGTTATAAACTGATGACGCGTAAAGTCCTATGATGGTATAAATATAGCATAATAATAATGATAATAATAATAAGTAATAAAAAATAAATAAAAATAAATAGTAATAATAATAGTGATAAATAGTAATAATAATATTAAATAGAGTAATATAATAAGTACTATCTATATATTTTACTATAAATAGGTATATATTTTACTATATATTTATCTATATATATTATAGTGATTATCATAAGGATAATGCAAAAAAAAAAATAAACAAATAAAAAATATAAAAATCATAACAATATCAATAACAAAAAATATAACAATAAAAAGAAGGAAATAAAGGAAGTAGAGTCAAAGAAGTAGAAGTCATAGGAGTTTTGTTGTGATCCAGCATCTTTCAAGCATAGAAAAATTGAATATGAATTAAAGTAAAAGAAAAAAAAAAAAAAAAAAAAAAAAAAAATTTTTATAGAGAATTAAGCGGGGCGATTGCATAGAAAATAGTTTATTGTTTATTTATTACATGTTATATGGTTTAGTAGTGCCACAAATTTTAGAGCCATATAACTTTACAGGATGATGAAAATGAGGGTACTTGATTGTGACTAAATGAACATTTATATATTTTTATGTTTTATTTTTAGTTTTATGTTTTTATTTCTATTTTATTTTTAATTTATGAGTTTTATATTTTTATTTCTATTTTATGGGTTTTATATTTTTATTTCTATTTTATGGGTTTTATATTTTTATTTTTATTTTTGGTTTTATATTTTTATTCTTATTTTTATTTTTATTTATGAGTTATTTTCATTTATTTTTATGTTACTTTTATTATATTAAAAATTTAGTTATAGAGAATAACTAGGGGGTGATTGCATAACTGATAGTTCATTGATAATTTTTACTGAAGATAAAGTTTTTTACATGGGTTATAAAGGCATTTCTATTTGATATTTTGGAGAATATTTTTTTAGTTTCAACAGGAAGAGAGTTCCAACATAGAATTGATTGATACTTGATTGACTTTATGCCATACTTGTGTGTTTGTTTTAAAGGCATAGAAAGACTACAATAAGATACAGACCTAAGTTTATAACTATGAACATCATTTGTGAATTTAAAATAGCTAGTGAAGCAGCTAGGCGTATTATGGTGGACAATGTCCCATACAAGAACACAGTTTGATAAGTAGATAAGTTCGTCAAGCTTTAAAATTTTAGAAAGATTATACAGTATGTCAGAACTAAAACTGTTAGGTTGAAAGTGAATTATTCTTAAAGATTTATTCTGGAGATTTATAAGGTTTTTTTTATAAATGGATGGACTTTGCCCCCATATCTGACAACCATAGCGTAGGTGGGAGTTAAAAATAGCATGCCAAATATTCACAAGGGTTTCGTAATTCACAAAATGCCTTATTTTGGTAAGCATTCCATTTGCTCGACTTAATTTGTTTGATATGGACTTAATTTGTTGAATGAACAAAAGATTTTCATCTAATAATATGACCAGATATTTTATTTTATCTACAATATTTAGTTTTTGACCACTAATTCTAAAATTAAGTTTTTTGGTAATTTTTTTGCCTTGAGGTTTAAATAGAACTAATTCAGTTTTTTTGACATTCAAAGATATTTTGTTTGATCGCAGCCATTAAACCAGTGATGCCAGGTCATAATTTAGGTACTTATTTAGCTTTTTTAAAGACTTATCTACAATCAGAAGGTTAGTGTCATCAGCAAAATGATACACCTTTGAGTATTTAATACAAGTGTTGAAATCATTAATGTAGATAAGGAAAAGAAGCAGACCCAAAGTTGAACCCTGAGGAACACCTATAGATGTAAACTTAGTAGTGGATGAGATATTACCAATAGTAACACTTTGTGGACGATGGTTTAGATATGACTTAAACCAGTTCAGTGCAATTCCCCTTACACCATAATGATACAGTTTTGATAATAAAATTTCATGGTTGACAGTATCAAAAGCTTTTTGCAGGTCAACAAATACTCCACCAGCAAATTGCTTTTGATCCAAAGCCTCACGTATGGTTTCAGTTATATCTATGAGTGCTTGGTTAGTAGAGTGTTTCTTTCGGAATCCAAATTGCAGACTATATAAGCTATCTGATAGATTTAAAAAATTGAGCAGCCTGTTATACATAAATTTTTCAATTAGTTTACCTATATTTGAGAGTAAGGATATAGGCCGATAGTTACATGGATGTTGTTTACAGCCGCTTTTAAAAATTGGAACAACTTCTGCAACTTTAAATAAGTCAGGGAATATCCCTGATTGAAAAGATTGATTTATTATAATACTCAAGGGGAAGCTCAATTCTTGAGATGCTAAGGTCATTATTTTTGAAGGAATGCTATTGGGACCGGTGCTTTTTTTTGGATTCAAGAGGGAAATATAGTCATTTACTTCTTGAGGAGTAACTGGAGATATAAAAAAAGTATCAGGATTTTGATTTTTCAAATAGTGGCTGAAGTGAAATCTAGGAGGTATAATTTCTTTAGAAAGTTTATCTGCAATTGAAGAGAAGTAATCATTAAAAGTGTTTGCAATTATTTTCTTGTTAGTTATAGTTTTATACAACACAGCAACAGCACAGAAACAGCAACACATATATAAAAATATATATATAATTTACAATACAATTACATAATATACAATACACACACACACACACACACACACACACACACACACACACACACACACACACACACACACACACACACACACACACACACACACACACATACACATACATACAATATATGTGTGTGTGTATACAATACAAATATATTTATATTTATACATATATACAAAATATAACAAATACATTTTATGTATATAAGAAATAACTATAAAAAATCTTTTTAAAAAACATTATCTTGTTATAATAACCTAATAATTTCATTAAACTAGGCATTTTAATTACTTTAGACATTATAATAATATTAATTCTAAATATTATTTCATTGTTGCATTAAACAAACTGTTGCGTCAAACAAAAAATGTAATCTAATGTACATTAAAACTTTATCTAATGAGTACTTAAGTATTAAATACTTAGTATTTATTGTAAAGTTATATTTTGACAATCTAACTTAACTAAATTTTTGTAAACATTATTAAAGTACACTACAAGTATGTTGTAATTAGATTAAAATTACACTTTAGAGCCTTTAGTATAAATTAGGCTTTTTAATCAAAAATTTTTAAATTTAATTTAAAATTTAAATCAAATTTGAAAGTAAAATGATTAAAGTCCATACTTTAATCATTTTACTTTCAAATTTGATTTAAATGACTTTCAAATTTGATTTAAATGACTTTATATAAAGTTTCCGATAGACCCCCTCTACCATATGAGGCGTAAAATTGCCGAAATTATGTACCTTTTTTGTGCATTGTAGTAATCTATGTGTGTATCCGAATAATGCGATAAAATTTGGCAAGAGCTTAGAAAATAGATATAAAGACAAACGCAAATATTTTTAATAGTACGCACTACCTTCTTTCGATAGAAATTTAACGAACAATCGACACCAAAAATTTTGATAGCCATTAACTTTATATAAATGTAAGTAACTTCAAAAATAGAAAACACTAATAGAAAGTATAATTATTTCAATTTTTAAAACATATCTAAAGTGATATCAAATTCTAAAAAAAAAGACTAAAAACACGTTGTTACCACGCTTACTTTGGACGGACTTTAAAAAACGTGGAACAGAATTTTGGCACAAAAATCGGTGCCGTAAAACACGGAATTCTACGTACCTAATACTACATATGTATATATATATATATATATATATATATATATATGTATATACTACATATGTATATATATATATATATATATATATATATATATATATATATATATATATATATATATATATATATATATATATATATATATGATATATATGATACATATATATATGGGTGTGTGTATATATATATATATATATATATATATATATATATATATATATATATATATATGATATATATGATACATATATATATGGGTGTGTGTATATATATATATATATATATATATATATATATATATATATATATATATATATATATATATATATATAAAGAGAGAGAGAGAGAGAGAGAGAGAGAGAGAGAGAGAGAGAGAGAGAGAAACAAAGAGAATAAGAAAGAGAAAGAGAGAGAGTAGCATTTTCATTTTCAAAATAAGTTTGAGAATTAAAATGCTAATATGTATTGTATAAATTTTATTACATAAACTAATACATTATACTATAAAGTATTACTATAAAAATAGTAGCAGTAAAAAACTATTTAATATATCTATTTTATCTTTATCTATAAATATTTGTTTCATATTGATACATATAATACTACTTGCAACATACGCGGTCTTATAACCTTGTATGTCAAATAAATTTGTTGCTTAGAATATCATATCCCCCATGGTAAGTTTTATTTGAACATCATTTACCATTGTCATATGGTCAATCATGTCATATGATATGATATATGATATGATATTTACTATTTCAACATTATTTTACTCTTTCTAATTTAACTAGGAAATGTATTAGAATTCACATGTCAATAATTATATTTTTAAAAAAAATCATTTGTTTGTCATTGTTGGCTTAGGTGCACTTCTAAACACTATAATTTAAAATCGCATCTGCGTTTTCAATTTTCTTAAGGGGGATAGGATATTCTAGGCGGATACGATATTCTATTACAGTTATCATTGCAGTGATAATGATTTTTATCTCTTACAATATTTTAAACGACAAAAATGTAAGATGATTTTTTAATACCTAATAAATAAACATTATTCAATATCCATATAATGAATAATGTATACACAAAATATTTAGAAAACCTATTGCGAAAGGGGTTGAAAACTACCTAAATAAGCTTTGAATAGCGCCTTTTTTTTAGTTATCTAAACCGAAGAATATTGGTGGTGTGGATATGTCAGATTGTACCAGAAATAAATTAGGAAAGTATATTTTATTTTTATATTTTACTTTTAATTAAGAAAGCATAATTGTAAGAAAAATATACAAAATACGATAAATATGTATATATATATACTTTCTTTTTTTCAATGATCATAAAAATGAATAAGGATTTTATTTAAACTCAGTGTAATAAGATAAATTCCAAAAAAAAAAAAAAATTGTTTTTGTTTTCCAAAAAATCACAACTTTTTGTGTGCTCTGATTGGTTTATTTTAAAACATTGTTGCAGCTTGTTATTATTTTATTATCGGTAGTTTTTTATAGTTCTGCAAGTTTCATTTTTTAGCTCATTACTAGGGAACACCTGCTGCTAGGGAACACCTGTTATTTTAGGTAAAACAATTTTTTTTTGTTAATTTATTCAAACAACTACAAAGAAATTTTTGATATAAATTGTCTGAAGTGAAATTAATAAATTAAAAAAAAAAGCATTGCTATAATGCTATATATGTGATGAAAAGCGAATGTGAGATATAATAAGTAATATATAAATCTTAAATTCTACTTTTTAAAAATATATATCAATTATAGCTTATATATTTTTTTCAATTTTAGATTATTTTCCGTAAATCTGGCCAATATAAACATTAAAGGGAGTAAGTGTAAAGGTAAACAAACAAAGAAAAAAATCTTATGAAGACCTAAAGTTAAAGGAAGTTTGGGGAGATACCTAAATTCAATTGTTTTTATGGATTTATCATAAATAAAATAATATTCAATTATATATATATATATATATATATATATATATATATATATATATATATATATATATATATATATATATATATATATATATATATATATATATATATATATATATATATATATATATATATATATATATATATATATAGTACATTGTCATTTTTGCAAAAATTTTAAATACGACACTATTCCAAGCTGTCGATATATTAATTGTTTCTTAACCATATTTTTAATTTTAACTATTTTTGCTTAACTTATTTTAGAAGCGATACAAGACAGCTATAAAGTTAGTGAAAAAGAATTATTACGAATTGTCCGAAATAAACTTAAAAATGCCCCAGGAAGATTGGATTATTCCATTGATATTTTAGAGAAATATTTATATTATAATAGTATATGTGTTTTATTATAAAAGACATACTTGAAATATAAATATATTCATGTTTTTTTTTTAAATATATTTATATTTATCACAGATTTGCATATATTACTGAATTTTTACATATCTTATACGTGTTTTAAATAGGTTTGTTGTGCGTCTATTGCCAACGCATCTTATTTATCTAGTTAATACGTACTATAGATTTGCATTGAATACTCAAATTATAGATATTTTAGACGTATTTCAAATAAGTCTGTTATACGTCTATTTTCAGCGCATTTAAATCATCTAATTAATACGTATTATAGATTTGCATTTAAGAAATAGAATATACGTATCGAAGAGTAGGTCAAAGAAGTATTTTATATGTATAATACACGTTTTTTTCCTTGCTGGGTTTGAGTTCTTTGAAAAGAAACAAAGCAACAGGAGCAGATGAAATTAATGGGAATGTAATTAAAGACTGTTTCGGTATATTAAAACATGTTCTTTTTAAAGTTTTTAAAGCTTCTATTAATCAAGAAATATTCCCAGACCAATTAAAAGACTAAAAAAAAAATCTTAAGTTACCTCCTATCTATAAAACGGGTGACAGATCAAATATTAGCAACTATCGTCCCATCTCTGTTTATTCAGTATTTTCAAAAATTTTATAAAGAATAATATCTAATAGAATTTACAAACATTTCAACAAAAATAACTTACTATATAACAAACAATTCGGCTTTAAAAAAGGTAACTCAACAGAACATGCAATAATCCAGTTTGTGCATGAAATCTAGAAATCTTTTGAAAAATCACAGTACTTGTTAGGTATCTTCATTGACCTATCAAAAGCTTTTGACACAATAGACCATTATATATAACCACGAAAACGTAAATATTAACAAAATGAAAACAATTTGTAATTAGTAACGACGGTTATTAAAATAATTATCTTGATATCGTATGTGGTGTTCCTTAAGGTTCAATCCTTAGACCACTACTTTTTTTTAATATATATGTATATATAAATGATTTGAATAAAGCTTCTAACCTTATAAGTATTATGTACGCAGATGATACCAATCTATTCCTCTCAAGCAGTAATATTTATGAACTCTTTACCACTGTGAATAAAGAATTAAAACATATATCAAATTGGTTTAAATATAATGAGCTAACATTAAATATTAATAAAACCAAATGGACTCTATTCCATTCGTATGCAAAAAAGCAGTTTTCACCAACAAACTTGCCGCAACTTTATATAGACGAAATTGAAAAAAAAAATGATTCCGTTACAAAATTGTTAGGCGTATATCTCGATGAAAACATCTCCTGGAATCAGCACATTAATTATGTATCTACTAAAATTTTAAAAAACATTGAAATTCTATATAAAGCTCGTAAGTACCTTAAAAAAAATTGCTTAAGCCAACTTTATTACTCTTTATCCACAGTTAAATAAATTACGCTAACACTGCTAACTCAAACCTAACATTAAATACGATATGAGAAACATAAATTTTTTAAATGAGCCGTTTTGTCACACAAAATTTAATCAATTTTGTACCCCACCTATGGAATAATATTGTCCTGCAGAATTTCGATCAACTAACTTCCTTTTATTTTTTCAAGCTCAATCTAAAAAAATGTATTTTTCACTTGATAATATTCTCAAATACTTCTAATATTTAGAAAATTGTTATTTAACTTGAACTTTATTACTTTTTTATTTTAATTTTTACTTTATTTTATTGTATATTTTACTTGTCTTTATTTTTCTTGCTTATATTTTATAAGGTTCTGACGACAAGATCTTGTGATCTTAGCATATGTTTAATTGTTAGCAGTTTATATATGTGGGCATCTATACAAGTGTATATATGCTTATATTTATGAAGAAAAAAAAAGAGATAGAAACACATATATAAATATAGAAATAAATATCAAACAAATATTAAAGCAATTCTCTTTCTTACAATAAATAAGAAGACGAAACAACAACAACAACAAAAAATATAAATATATAAAAAATTATAACAATCTTAACAACAGTAAGAACAATAATATTTATAATGATAAAATATAGTAATAACAAAAATAACTATAATAGTGATGAAGAGAATACTAATGAAAATACTTCAGTTATTTTTATTTTTAAATGAAATCAGTATCTGTGTATATATATATATATATATATATATATATATATATATATATATATATATATATATATATATATATATATATATATATATATATACATACATTCATCTAGCTGTGAGCATGAAAATTAATAGTATTTTCAGTATTACTCTTTCTCTGTATAATATAGAAAGACTATTTCTTTATTTGTGTATATACTAGAATGAGATAAGTAAATTGAGTATATGAGAACTCAATACATCCAAGAATACACTTCATTTTAATAAAGTTATTGTAATTAAGGAAATGCATTAAAATGGATTGCGGGTCAAACAGCACACCATTTCATTCCGCACAATGATCGAAGTTATTAAATAAAAACTCAATGGATATGGCTATGAAAAAAATAAAAATAGATTCAAATACAGAACTATCTCCTCTATTCGAATTGATGAAATTATATGCCAATTCAACTCTATTTTTTTCTTTTTTTATACAACTTTAACTGGGAGTCAAAGTTTTTTATATATTTTGTATAATTGCGAACAAAATAGCCCTTTAAATTAATATAAAAATAACTTTAGCACTATTTTGTTGGAAATTTAATTTTAATTCTGATAGTAAAATTTTAATGCAGCTAGAACAAAAAGTTAAATCAAAAATCAAAAAAGTAAAAAAAAACTAATTAGCTTCGGTTTAATTAAAAATGAACTATAATGTTACTTACTGATATAATCATTCTATAATGATTATATTAGTAAATAACATTAGAATGAATAACATTATAATCTATAATGTTATTCATTAATATAATCTCTTGCTCATTAAAAACCAATTATTATATTATTTCTCATTATAACTATCACTCACTCAATTCAATTTAACTCACTCACTTTAACGTCAACTAAAAAAACAAAAGCATACAAGAAAGACGATATACTATTCGCATTAACTGATATGAAAAAAAAACAAAAAACATCACTTATAAAAGCTGCATTCAAACATATCGTTCCAGTCTCAACGCTCAAAAATAACTGCAACAAAGGCTTCCATGGCTCATGTACAACGTACTCTCAAATGAAACAGAAAGATTTATGGTGCATGCGTTCCAATTACTTGGTGACTGGGGTTATGGTTTACCCTAAATGAAATCCTAGAATTTGTATGTGGCTACCTTAAATGCGAAGATCAATTGCACTTAAATAAAAATGGCAAGCCTGGTAAAGACTGGTTTTATACCTTTATGAAGAGATGGTCAAAAAAAATTTCAACAAGAAAAGCGAACAACTTGGTATCTAAAAAAGCCGCCTCCTGTACGCTAGAATCGCTATTTTGAATGCATCGCCAAGCAATATCAACAGACTGGTATAACTTCTGGGTTGCATATTTGGAATTGTGATGAAACAGGTTTTTTGGGTGATCAAGGCAAAACAACCGTAGTGCGTCGAAAAGAGGCAGGACGTGCATTTAACTTACTGGTAACAATGAAAAAATTCATTATACTGTAAACAATTGCTGCAACACTGATGGGCATTTTGCACCACCATTTGTGATATATAAAACCTAAAGAAACTTTCATCCTGACTGGGCAAGAGGTGATCCAGTTGGCACCAAATATTCAATTTCAAAATTTGGTTGGATGGAGCACAATACATTTGTTAAATGGCTGAAAAAAGTATTTATACCCAAAACTAAGCAAATTGGTGGTATTCATATTTTAGTATTAAATAGGCATACAAATCACATAAATTTGGAAATGGAATCGCTGTGCAAAAAACACAATATAATCTTGTTTGTCTAACAGAGCATTCTTCACATATTCTACAACCATTGGATAGAGGTGTCTATTTTCATATCAAACAAGGATGGAAAGAAATTCTTACAAAGTATTACAAACACTCGAAATGTTTAGGTAAACAAAAATTTCCACCATTGCTCAAAGAGTGGTAAGTGTTTTACACGCTTACATGCAAACGCTGGTTTCCAGTACAGTGGCTTATTTCCACTTAATAACAATATTATAAATCATAAGGCATTAGCAATCACACAAACATTTAATCTACCTTCATCAACTTTAGCAGCCTCCGAAGCACCTACACCATCTTGCTCAGACACAGCTTCATCATCTTCAACAGCCGCCGCAGCACCTACTCCAACTACACACCGATTACCATCTTTCTCAACTACACCAGCTTCAAGTTTTGATAGGTATCAAGCATGTGTTGAGCGTTGCAAAGACAGTATTAAGATAGAGTTGAAGCAGTTTTTTTATGCCAGGAATCAATAGCATGTTAAGAATTCAAAGCAGTGCAACATGTCAAAACTTGGCGGAAAATGTTTTACCGAAAAAAATGTTATTGAGTTTCTCAAACAAAAAGATGAAGAAAAAGCAATAAAAGAAGCCATGAAAGTTGCTAAACTTAACGCAAAGCGTAGACTTTCTATATCAAGTACTTAAATGCCTGAGCAACCTCAGCAAAACAAAAATGAAGAACAAGTACCAGCAGCCAAACGATTAAAAGTTGCAAAATGTAAAAAGTGTAGAGCACAGTTACACACAGAAATGTTGCAATGCGAGAATTCTATGTGTCGGGTTGTGCAAAGAAACATGTTTACCAAAGAAATATGTAGTTGGAACTAATTTTTTTTGTTGCAAAAAATGTAAAAACTTTAATATAGTTTCTTAAATATAAGTTGTGTTAAAAAAAATAATAAAAAAAAAATTAAAATTTAAAAAATTCAATGTTTTCTCAAATGTCCGGTTTTATCAAAATGTCGCGGTTTGACCAGGTTTTACTTTACTCTATTTATAATATACTATTACTATTAGTTATATATATTTACTAATGCTATTAGTAAATACTATTAACGTTATTCTATTTATAATAAATAAATTATTTATTTGTGTATTCTCAATGGTAAAAGTCTTCTCTAAACCTTTCAAAGTGGGCCGAATACGTCATTGTATACCAACAGAACGCAACATTATTTTTAAGCATCATTGAGAGGGTAAATCTTACTCATATATACAAAATGTTCTCGGATGTACAGCAAATATGATTTCAAATGCCATAAATTATAAAGCAAAAGTTGAACAAAAAAGACATGTTTTTTGGTTCAACAAGTATATTATAATATAACTTCTATCATATAAATATATTAAATAATATTTTAATTCTAAATCAACAAGTAACAATAAGTATTTTTATGAAAGGAAATACTAATTGTGGTGAAGTCGTGAAGAAATACTAAATGTGATGAAGTCGTGAAGAAATAACACTAATTGAAAAGCATTAATAAGTTCAATCAAATTAATCAAAAAACTTAAAAACTTATAAAATAAATATTTTTAGTACTTTAAAAACAGTTTTTCTGCTTGTAAATATTCTCGTATCTGCGATTTTTATTCAGAATACATAATCGATTGATTGATTTGTCAAACGTTTAATTTTAGCTTCTCTTCTAATATTTGAAACTCAGATGTTTTAAATTATTTAACAACTTTAATAGCAAGCGTATTTATTGTTAAACCCAATAAAAAATTAAATCAGGTACTTACCAGTTCTTGTTTCCCTGTAATTTTTGAAGCTTCAGCAGCACTTTAAAAAAGATTTTCGGGAGCACCAACATCTTTTATATTTACTGATATCCCATTATGCACTTTTTTTTTGTGTTTTTTTTTTAAATTGTTATTAAATATACTGCCGCATTTTAAACATTAAACTTTAAATCTATTTCTCTTGCGTTTTGCACCTATATTACTCATTTTAGAAGTCAGTTAATAGAAACCAAAATATTTCAAAACTCAAACTATATATGAGCAACAAAACTTCAAGTGCAACTAAAATATCAACCATCGGAGCTTCGTTGTGATTTTAAAAATCGTTATTCTTTACGGGATTGGTATGATTTTTTGACGTCAAACTCAAATACAAAATGCACAATGGCGTTTTTAAGAGTTATTAATGCCAACTTAGTATTATCAATTTCTATTATTCGAGTTAGCATTTTTTACCATTTGATTTGGCACGAATAAATTATTATTACCAATTTGGCATTAATAAAATGCCAACTCAAAATACTAAATGTACAAATGTGTTAACTGATATTCACAAATAACAGCTTTGGGGGGTAGGGGGTTGGAGGGTGTGTGTGACACACCCGATACCCTCACTTCCTTCCGGACAGCCCTGGTTATAATAAAAGTCGATTAATGTTGAAAAGCCATTGGATTTGGAAATAAATTGATATCAACTAATACACTAAAATTTTATACTATATGCACAAAATTATCTAAGTTATAAAAGTTTATAAAAAGCTTATACATTTTTGTATTAAATAGTTTGAGTTAAAGTCTACAAAATGAAAACATTTTTAACACAAACATTAAATAAAAACAAAGTTAAAAAATGTATAAAACATATTCGTATGCCATTATAAAGTTTTATTTAAACACGTTTTGCCAAAAAAATAAAACATTATTACATCACGTAAAACAAAACTGCAAAAATGTAAGTACAATTTTTAGTGTGCTATTTTTAGTGCTATCAAGTTTCATTTTTTATTTTCAAATATAATCAGAAAATATAGAGTCTCGGAGAATTTCACACGAACAAGAATGTCCCAAGGATATACTAATATCCTTTGAATTACAGACTACCGTTCTAGACATCATGTTAGTAGCACACCCTCCTTCGCCTGAAAAACAAGTTTCGTAGTAGTCGGGATCTTGACAGGTGACGTGAAAATGTTGTCGTAGAGTGCAACTAAAAGTTAATTTTTTACAAAATTTTTTAATAATATAAAAACTTGAAAAATTAGTTCATGTCAGGAATCAGACTTTTAAAAATTTATTAAGTTGGGACATAAACTCTTTATATATATTTATATATAGATAAGAAATAAAAAATAAAATGTTGTTTAAACATCGTTATTTTTTTAATGTTTTACTTACGTACATCAACTGTATGAGACTTTAGTCGGACATGTCTGTTTAAAATATTTTTGAAGTTTTGTATGAGTAATTTTACTGAATAATTGGGATTGTTATACATAAAACATTAGCTAAACATCTACTCAATATAGACTTAATTTTAGTCAATTTTTGTATGCTGATGCAAGCACATTACGCATTTATTTCCATTTGCTTAAAGAGCTGCAGTGGCATTTTCTACCAAGGTAAAAAGATGTAATACTTTCAACTTGAAAAATGTGTCAAACAGCTTCATTTGAGAAAGTAAACCATGGCAACCTCATTTGGTCCTGCTTCAAATACTATCTCTTCTATTGTATCAAAGATTGCAGTGTTGTTCTCGCGGATAGCTTTTATTGACTAAGTACGCGCTGTCCGTTGTTGCTGTATTAAGCCAATGTTTTGCGCAAGAAAAGCAGATCGAATATTTTCAGAAATGTCTAATTGTTTTGGAGATGCATGAATTAATTTTTAGATGTCGTGTATTAAATTTAAGTCATTTTTAATTATAAAAGAGTTGCTACTTTCTGAAATATAATAATAAAACGGTGGTTTAAGCAGTGAGTAGATAAGGTTTATGAGATTTCTTTTAGTATTTTAATAGCTTTAACCAGATATTTTACCTTTTAGAGCAGAATTATAAATTTGTCTCATGAAATAACTCAATTGAAATTACATTTAATGAAAATATCTTTAAAACGTTAGTTATAAAAACTATTGTCATCAACCTTTTCACATTCACTCATCCTCAGTGAAAAGTATATATATATATATATATATATATATATATATATATATATATATATATATATATATATATATATATATATATATATATATATATATATATATATATATATATATATATATATATATATATATTTGGAAAACTTTTTTTATTAACAAGGTTTTAAACCTTGTTAAAAACTTTTATAAACTATATATGCAAAAAACGCAAAAGATCAAATTTGTAAGTTACCTAGCTGGAAGTGTAACAAGATGAATGCATTCTCTGCATAAGCTGTAATGGGTGTCAGCGCTATTCAAAGATTTTTTTGATTTGCAGCATTTATTTAAATCAGAACAGTAAGTGACTTGTGATCCGTCCGGAAGATTTTGCGGAGCTTTCCATGATTGTGCAGCTTTTCGATTTCGTGACTTGGTTAATTGTCTGAACAGAACGTACTTTGATGATGCTAATATAAATGGAAAGTAAAATACGTACAAAGGTTTAAAAACTAAAAATAAATTTGTAATTTGGTTTATAGACGGATAAAATACGAATTCTAAACACATGAGGTGTTGAGAGACAACTAAATCTTTACATATGATGTGTTAAGAAACTGTAAATCTTAAAACCTATATTTTAAAATTTGGTATATTTGCAAGCGTTTAAATTAAAGTTAGGGTAAGTTAAAATACATATTTTTTAAATTGAAAATATAACAAAATATAAAAAACTGAAATGATTCGATTTAATTTATTATTTTAATCAATTAAGTTGGTTTGTAAACAAAAAAAATTTTAAGTTTGAAAAGTGTAAAGAACGTTTTAAGTAGCACTGGGTTCATATCTACAACAAAAGTATTTATTTTTCTTTTGTGAAGGGTTTATGCTTTTTGCTTCCACCCATACTTAAGTTCAAAACACGTTTAAAATTGGTCAATGATTATTTTCATTTACTTTATATAGAGATTAATTTTTGAAAAGCTAATCGGTTAACTGACCAGTTTGGATACTCAAATCTTAGCTTTTATGATATTTTATAATAATCTTTTTAAATATTTGTTTTGACTCGTATGCTTTGATATAACACTTTTAAAATTTTTTACACGTTATATTCTTGGTAAAAATTGGAAAAATCCTTAGAGTAGTAGCTTGAGAGCTTTGATCTCCTTTATCAAAAAGTACATTATTAAATTATGGTAATATTTTTTTATTATTATTTTAATATTAAGTTATTAAGGTGCTCCAAGTAGACCTATTGGTCTTACCACACTCCATGGCGAAAGCATTTAACCAGGAAGTTCACGTCTTTTTTTTTCTTTTTTTCTTTTCTTACAAATGTTGCTTATTGGAATAGAGCATTTATAGAATGGTACTCACCACTTCAAGAATGATTTACACCATTTATAGAATGGTTTACACCATTTATAGAATGCTGTACACCATTTATAGAATGGTGTACACCATTTATAAAATGGTGTACACCATTTATAGAATGGTGTACACCATTTATAGAATGGTGTACACCATTTATAGAATGGTGTAGACCATTTATATAGTTACGTACACCATTTATAGAATGAAGTAGATCATTTATAGAAAGATGTAGACCATTTATAGAACGGTGTACACCATTTATTGAATGGTGTTCACCATTATTAAACATTTTGTTCCATCTCCACAAATCAAAAATAT
This sequence comes from Hydra vulgaris, assembly GCF_038396675.1. Classification (NCBI taxonomy): domain Eukaryota; kingdom Metazoa; phylum Cnidaria; class Hydrozoa; order Anthoathecata; family Hydridae; genus Hydra; species Hydra vulgaris. The sequence continues at coordinate 27,518,974 of NC_088927.1, forward strand.
TGAGTTGATCAATTTTTTTTCTTTGTATTGATAAAATAATTATTTTATACAGATAAATCAGTAAAAAAAAAAAAAAATTAACTTACTATACCTGACATTGTATTTTCTATCTCCTTAATCCTGTTTATAATTAAAATTATGTGCAATCTCCGTTTTATCCAATCAAAAGTTATTCACGTCAAAATTGTAGCTGCGGCAGTTTTTATTACAGAAAAACAACGAAACTTGAAATGTAAATAATGCTGTTCACATACACACACAGACACAGACACACACACACACACACACACACACAGACACACACACAGACACACACAGACACACACACACACACACACACACACAGAGACACACACACACATTAGAGCAATTCCTGCTCTTCAAAAAATGATTTTTTATTCTGTCTACCAAATGGAAAAATAGGATTTCAAACATTTTTCATCTTTTCAGAACATCATTTCATCAGCAGGCTGTTTTTATTTTAAGCTTGTTCCCTAAATTCAGATAAAATATGTAGCATTCAGATCATATATACTACAGAAAGTCATTTTTTGATGTTTATTTAAAAGCATGAATTAAGTCTCTAACAATCTCCTTCAAAGTATGTTCAATTATATGCCTGCTTTAAATATTGCTATTTATAAGAGTATTTCAAAATTTATTTTATTGTATTTTATTGTCAAAATATTTATGTTTTATATGTTATGTTGATAAATGGGCTTCTCACTGAAATGCTATGTTTTTAATGGGTTAATCATTAAAAACATAACATTTCAGGTGTTCGTTAACTAATTATTTTTTAAGATATCTTTTTATTGTGCAATGTAATTTAGATGTTATGCTATTAGAATTTACAACTAAAGTTCTATTTCATTGTGAAGATCTTGGTTCATACTTTAGAAAATATAATACTTTTCTTCTCTGTTAAATTTAGTTTTATACAAAATAATGTGTTTATGTAATTTTTTCTCTAGTGTTAAATAAGATTTTTATCCCTATTAAAAAGGGTATATACCTTACAGTACTTTTATTGCCAAAACATACATTCATCTTGCCTCAATATATATAAACAATACTAGTTTGTATTATATTTCTGAAACACAAAATGGAGATAGAACAAAACAATATTGTATCTCCAAATCAGGTTGTAGTAATTCACACAACTGCACTTTATGTATTTTAAAACAATTTCTTTTAAACTGTGGAACCCTGTTTAGGAAATTAATGCAAATCGGTTTTGTATGCAATTTTTATGTTATTTGGTTTGCAGGTCCATTTAAAACTTTGAACTTTCTCAGTTTGGAAAAAAATGGAGATAGAACAAAATAATTCTAACCTCGCGATTTATAGAATAGTGTGCACCATTTATATATATTGATGTACACTATTTACGTTTTTTGATGATAAAATTTAATGCTATAAACCAATTTCCCAGTTAATGGTGTCTTTCTTTAAACGTGTGGCACACGTAATTTTGGTAACTTTTGGTAACTAAATGAAAAAACTTATTGTTTTCAACAATAATTTTTTTCATTTCGTAGTTTTCCTTTTGAATTTCAAGAAATATTATTTTAAACAGTTTAAACAGTTGCTAATGATAAACGAATAAAAAATCATTTATAATAAACTTTTAATTGAGTAAAGGATTTTCATTAAATATTTTTGATATTGGACATATTTGATAAAATTTAATTTGATAAACATATTAGCGATTAATTTCCGCTGACCTAATTAAAACTATTTGCCATGTCATGTTAAACAGTTTTATTACAATAATTCATAAAACAATATATGTATTTAAAAATAGGATAGTTTTAAAGTGCATGAGAGATAAGCCTATACAAAAATAGAATAGTTTTAAAGTGTATGAGAGATCAGCCTATATAAAAATATATATGACTTAGTTAAATCAATAACACTTAAACTGTTGTTCTTCTACTCCATCAAACTGAAACAATAATAATAATAAAAAACAACATAATGAAAAATTTTAAATATTAAAAATAAAAATAACTAAAGTATAAACAATTTCTGCTAAAATTAATGACAAACAACTAAAGCCTAAAACAGAAATTTAACTATTTATCAATTATTCAAAAAACCTCTACGGCAAACAAATTGCAAAAAACTTTAAAATATGATTAGATATTTTGGTAATGTTCCCATAAAAACCTAGACAATAAAAAAAAATTAAAAAAATTATTTTATTAATAAAACATGAATTTAAAAATCTTTCTGCAAAAATATGACATGGAGTTTTAATTAAATTTTTGCTTTTTTATTTTATTTTCACAGTACTGTATTTTTCCTTGAAAAAGAAATTCGTTTAACCTATAATATAATCTAAAAAAATTTCAATATGTTCTAAAAAGAATGACTGAAGAAATCATTTCTTGAAGTAAAGAAATTACAGCCCGCAAATTTGGAGTACTTTTTAAAAAAAACAGCAAATATTTCAAAAATGTTGATATTCGCCCACTTTATGCACTATCCAAAGCTAAAGATTTTAGAGGTAATTAATCAGTCTAATATTTTTGACGTACTTAATTCAAACTTAATTCGTACAAAAAAATCAATAAAAAAACTCGACGTTCTTTAATAGTGTTGCAAAGGTAAAATTTACCGAAAAATTTTGAAAATTTACCGCCAGGTAAATTTTGAAATTATTTAGCTAAAATTTTGAAATATTGTAGCTAAAGTGTTTTAATAATAGTAAATTAATTATTAATTATTAAATATTAAACAAACACAAACACTGTTTTACACACAAACACTGTTTTACAATACTTTTTCAAAGGTGTACCATTTTACAAATAAAAAAAAACATTTTCCTTAATTTTTCTTTGAAATGTATTAATTATTTAATCATTTAATTTGCGTTTCGTATTATATATCATGTCAATATCATGTCAAGTGTAAGTTCTTATGAAATCTTTCATAACAAGTTGTTTAACAAAACGTATATTATATTAAAGAAATGTCTGTTAATGTCTACGAAATACTTCACCAGGTTTTTAAACAATCAACAGTAAACATTTTAGACTTTTCAAATTACTTTTGCGTTCAAATAAAGTACATTACCTATGCAAACTAAAGGGTTCTTTAATAAACGATCTTTTAGAGCAAGTGATAATGCCAAATCTTCTGCGGTGTGTTTTCGGGTACAGATGTTCTCTGAGTAGAGTTTTTCTACAAACTGTAGCTTTGGAATCAACTGAGTGCATAAAATAGAGAGTACAACAAAAGGAAAAACTGATGCTTGTTTGAATATTCGTTGCATAATTTTTTTCTTATTTTGTCTAATATATAAATATATATATATATATATATATATATATATATATATATATATATATATATATATATATATATATATATATATATATATATATATATGTATATATATATATATATATATATATATATATATATATATATATATATATATATATATATTTATATATATATATTATGTATTTATATTGTTAGATACAAAATAGGTTCGTAATACGTGTATAACGTAGGTTAAACGCTTCTTCTATTTCAGCAATGTTAAATAGAGCTCTTTTTTTTTATATTTTTCTTCGTGCAATAATAATTATTAACGGATCAGTTTGGATTATAGAAACAATTATGTCAAGAGAGTAACTAATATAAAGTTAATAATGATGTTATGCGTGTTCAATCAATTTACCCACACTAACATTTTATGCACGGCAAAAATACATACATTGATTTATAAAAGAAATAGACATTATAAGGGTGTTGTGGTTTTAGTTTAGGCATAATTTAGGTATGGCCTAATAGCCTTTCATACTTTAATTTTTTTGTTTGTTTATTTCTTTTATTTGTTTTAAAAATACAATGTATTAAAAAGCTGTTTTAGCTGGTCTTAAAATCAATTTAGGCGTAGGAATGCAAAGTATGGACTCATAAAAAATTATATAAAAAACATATTTTGTTTGGCATTCAAAAATTTTAATAAAAATTTTGAAATTTTTATTTTATAAAATTATTTTATAAATTTTTATTTTATTTTATTTGATAAAAAAATATTTAAACTGATACATTTTACTTTACAATTCTAATTTTCAATTTACAATTCAAGTTTTTTTTATTTCTTTTTTAATTTATTTTCGATGTATTCAATGGCTCGAGAGCTGGTACATTTTTATGTATTCGATGGCTCGAGAGCTGGTATATTTCGATGTATTCGATGGCTCGAGAGCTGGTATATTTCGATGTATTCGATGGTTCGAGATGGCTTTTTAGATGTATTATGACTCGAGAGCTGGTATATTTCGATGTATTCGATGGCTCGAGAGCTGGTATAACAAAAAAACATCAATAAAGCAATATTTTGGCTCTTTACCTTTAATTGGGTGCCATGGGTGTTATTTTTCGGTGCAATGAAACTTAAATCTTGACAAGTCTTGAAGTCTAACTTGGAGCCTTGACAAGTCTACGTTTTTCATTTTTTGTGTCAACGTGTTAAATGCAAAACATTCGTTGCAAAGCTGAGGCACGTGAAGTAAGCGATTGGGTCAATTGCAATTGATTTTTAACTTCTTTTTGAATTTTATTTTGAATGAGCCGGAGTTGCTACAATGTCATAGGTTGGCTACAGACAAGTAGAATTTAGAGCTAAGTTTAAAGCTGATATTATACAACGTATGTTGATGCTAGATGTTGCTGTTGCAGATTCAGAGGATACTGCTTGATGATGTAGTTATCGGTGTTGGTGGTGTTGATACTGGCATAAACTAGTTGTTCGAGATGGAGAAAACTAAAGTTGAGATAATGGTGTTTTAAACCTATTAACAGTTTGAAATTTTAGCTTATCTACCAGAGTTGATTGAAATTATTGCACCCACTTAGCATTTAAACCACTGTTTATTGTTTAACAATGTATTGAACATACCTGTATGCTTCAGGAGGTTTGTTGAGCCAAAAATTGCTTCATGAGCGTTACTTAGTGTATTTCAGTCAACCCCATAAGAAGTTAATAAAGAATACGTTTTAAGTTCACTGATAGCAAAATCCACTTCCTAGAACTTTGTTTTCGTTTTGTAAAGAAAGAAAATGCGCCGAAAAGTTAAAAAAAGTTATTGTTCATTAAAACTTTATGGTATTTTATTCAGAAAATTATTTTCTAAAATATGATCAAAAAAGATTCTTAACTACATGATCAAAAAAGATGCTCCGCAACATGGTTGGAAAATACTAGTTCACTTATAATTTTATAACATTTAGTTAAATGTAAAACAACAATTCTCTATTTTATTCTACTCGCATTTACTCGATTTACGGTTGCATTTTAGCATAACCAAAAGAAGACGAATATTAGATAATGACAATTGCTTGCCGATGACACGAATTTTTTGTTATTTTATAATAATATAATGACACAGTTCATTACTAATTTTTTGTGGTTGACCTTCTAATTATATTTTTAACCCTTTAAAAATATTAAAAAAACTTGAAAACTAGAAATCTTTGCAGCACATTCTTTACGTGTACAAGGCACACAGTGAAGTATTTGTATGACAAAACCGCTCAAAAATATTTTATTGATACTTTTTCAATTTTTTAGTTTGAAACACAGTGTTTTATCAAAGTTAAACGTTTAATTAAAAAAAAATTTTTTTAGAGAGTAATTTATTATTAAGAAAAAGACTTATTCGCTTTAAATTATTCGTGTGTCAAATCTTTATTCTGAGATAATCATATTGCCTCAAGAAAAAAGACTGCCTCTTTTGAAAAAGGCAACGTATTTTTGTACCGTTTCGAAATATAGAACTACTTATGTATGGGTCTGAAATCAATAACAGTCTATTTAATACGTCTGTATTGCAGTCAAACAAGAAAACTTATGACTAAAATTTGTCTGTACTGTCCAAAGTGTTTGTTTCTGGGTTCAGCTGCCTCCTCAGATAACTGGCCAATAGGAAGGATTGCGTGAGTTATTCTTCTGCGCCATGCATCAAAACTTTATGCATAGTTGGAGACAAAGGATACCAACCATACATATTTATATACATTTTAGCAGTTTCATGAGCAAAAGCGTCGAATTTAACAATTCAATTTTATATCTACTTGAAATGACTTAAAGTTAAACGTGTAAACGTTTTATTAAATTCAAGTTAACACCAGTTATTTGTAAAGATAATTCCGGGTTTGAAAAAGATCTTCTTGACGTATTGCCGTCATTGGTATTTCCAAATCTTGCTTTAGGTATATCTACTTGAAGCCCTAATTTTTCATTGAAAGATGTTTGAATTTTCTTCTTCACTTCTTTGACAATTTTTTTTCCTCGTCTGATCGAGCTTGCTACTTTTGTTAATGGTATTTTATAATCTAAATGAAGAAGCGATTCAAAGAAGCGGATCCTTGCATAAAGAATTGAGAGTCCAAGAGAGAGGGCTTCTACGTTGATTTGTTCTTTTTTAAGAAATTTATTAAAACCTTTTGATGTTTGTCCACAAATGTAGGACCTCATTGTAGATGTAGTATCAGTTGCAGCATTGCACACTTTACCATCAACTATTGTAAAGCAAGGTATGCTTTACTTTTCCAATTTGATTAGGGATCCTTGTTTCCCTTAGATTCATTATTTGGTTTTTTATGTGTTCTACCTCGTCCATTGTTATGTCTTTCGATTCACTAATGAAGCGTATTCAAATGCAGCTGCAGAACCTCAGAGAAGAGGTGACTGGGTTTTGCCATATAATTTTTTCCTGTTCACCATCAATTTTAACAAAAATTCTCAGAGGTACTAAAGAGCATTGAAAAATATTTGCAACCTTGTCGGGATTGTGTTGAAATTTTTGCTTAAATTTTGCTTGTTGTAATCCATCACAGCCCCATTTTGATAATATAACCATATTTTTCTGTTCTTCTTCTGAACACATTACTACAACCTCTGTGGCATACTTATTTAAGCGCAGTGTGGTGTGGTCATGTAATGCTTGTAGTTGAATTTCCGCCGAAGTTTCGGTTACTTGTATCGATTCCTTATAAGGGTAACATTCTTTTTTGACTTGTTGAGTTATTGAGCAACAGAGGTAGACATTTTTGTTTCTACTTCGAATTAGTTCCCACCATTTTCTGGTAAAATTGCCTTCTACAAACAGCTCCATTTAACATAGTTAAATACTTTTTGGCATTTCTTTGCTCTGGTAGACGACAGTAATTTCTTTAATAAATTTTGCTACATTAGTATTACCTAAAATGCGCTGGCTCACTCTGGTTGCATACGTCAACTCATAAACAGATACCTGCTCGCGCAGATCCATAGTTTTTCGACGCTTACTGTAAAGGTCGTCCAGGTCTCTGTCGAACGTTCATTGACCAATAAGGTAATTCGATGTTTGATTTGAGCCATTGTTTCTTTTTTTTTACAAAACTTTTGTGTTTATAACTTTGAGCTATCCATCTTTTCTTGAAATCACTCTTAAGGAATTTTAAAATTCTTGCTATGGCAGTTTTTTGATTTCTTGGATATTTCATAACTGTTAAAAGTTGTTCTTCTAACAACGAAAACTTTTCTTCATATTTTTTAGCTTCATAATCTTTAACTATTTTATATAAATCTCTTCAAGTGAACATTTTTTTACTTCAGACGAATCTTCAAGATGAATAATAAAACAATAAATACAAAGCTGGGTACCGGTGTTTGTAACGATCTACAAATGAAACATATATTTGGCTGAGATTTTATAGTTTAACAGTTAATTATATTATCTATTCAAGATTTGTTTACGTAGTTTAGCTAAGTTTGTATAAAAAATTTTAAAAATCTCAAGAATTTGTTTTATAGCTGTTTTAGTACTTTTTACGAGATAAGTTATGGTTTAAACACTATTTTCAAAGCGTTAAAACAAAAGGCGGCGGACGTTGGCGAATAATTTTACAAAAGTATCTGATTGTTAACAGCCAATATTACAAGACTATACTTGTCAACAAAAACATTATTGTCTTATAATTTTATGTCAAAATTAAAACTCAAATTGGCCATCGCAAAAGCGCTCTATATTATGCACAATAACAACAGAAATTGAAATAATTTTAATCAAGAATATAGTACATAACTTCCTCTTCCATAATTAGAAGTTTAATTTTTCAAAACTGAACAATATGATAACAGTAGCTGGAATAACAAATATCACAAATTTTCGAATTTAAAAAAAAAAAAATTCAAGCAACAAGGCTACGTTCTGAATGCAAATGTGACAAAAGGAAAAAGCGAAGGGAAATTTTTATAACATAATCTAATGAAGCAATTATCTAACTTGAAAATTAATTAGGTTAATTAGGATTTTTCATGCTAACTTTTTTTTGACTTTTAAGCGATTTTGTTTTACAAATACTCCATAACATAACATCAAACTGATGTTTGCTGAAAAAATATTACAAAAGTTGCTCCAATTGTAATTATACTCCTTAATAAAAATAAATTATTAAAAAACTAAAAATCTATATGTAAAATGAGTTTTTAAACATAAAATTTTGTAAAACACTAAAATTAAACTCCAAAATCTCCAAAAGTAATTTAAAGAAATTATGAAATATATGTAATCTAATTAGTGAATAGAATAAAGGGAAATTTCTTTTTAGAAAATATTGCTAAGAAAATTATTTTAAATTGGCCTGTAGTTGAAGGTTCTTTTAATTTTGTTGCAGGAAGAAAAGTCGTCAAGTACTGCCAATACCTAAAAAATAAAAATAAAAAATTACTACTGTCCTATTAATTTATAATACATGTTCTATTTTATTCGATTTTTGAATTCTGTTTCATAAATCTACACACACTGTAATTTGCATAGGTTTTTGAACAGCCTAGCTTTAGATATGTTGTGTATTAAATAGCAAACCTTAACTTTATCTTAAACCAATTTCATCTTAAACCAATATAATAACTTAACCTTAAACCAATAAAACTACTATATACATCTACACCTTTGTTTAATCAAAAAATAATAAAAACCATAACATTAAGAAAGGTGTCATATTATTGATATTTTTATAACAGGTAATATTTATAAAAACTAATAAAAATAAATTATTTTCATATTTTTAATATGCTATCTTTTTTATGAAGGTTATATGAAAATATCTTAAAATGATATTAATAAAATCCAAGCCTTAAAAATGTATTGATTAATTTAAATAAATATAATTTCTGAAATCGAGATATAATCAAAATGCGAAAGGATTTTTAGAAATAAAATCAAACCAAAAAAATTGTTGAATGTACATTCTTTTTGATATTTGCCAGCACAAATTGTTGAACCAGCACAAACCTTAACACAAGCATCAAGGTTTTTAATAATCTCATACCTTCAGATTAGTTTTCCTACTATCAGATTACTATAACTTTATGCAAAGTATATCTGATACCTTGTATCAGATGTTTATCAACTTTGAAAAACAAACTACAAATTGTTTTTGTTTTTGAACATGCAACATACAAATGAATATTAATGAATATAAATGAGAAAAACACATTTTTTAAAGATATACACCAAAATTGAAATCTGTAAAATTAGAAAATTTGCGAACACTTTAGTTCATTACTTGTATAATGTAACATTATATTCAAATAGTCGTTTGAATATACTAATTATAATTTTTAATATACTTTTTTTGTAGCTGTTCATACTTTATATTTACAGTAGCGCCAGTCTTTACATTCCTGAAAGTCTTTTAATAATAAAACTGTTGTAATCATTAATAAACTTCAATAATAAAAATATCAATTTAATAATAACTTAATAATAGTTAATAACATGAAAACAAGTAAAAAATTTATCTTTAATAAAAATCATCGAAAAATATTCAAGTTACAATACAAGTAAACAAAAAAAAAATTCATAATAGAATGAAAGCAATTTAAAAATTTAATGACCATAACTTAAAAATTCATTAACACGAAATAAAACATAGAAAAAAATACAAAACAAAAATATAGAAGTAAAAATAATAATTAATATCAATAATTATGAAGATCTTATAATAAAAAAGATAAAACTTGGAACTTCAAACACTTTCAAGCATTTTTTTTTCTCACAAAGCCTGCTTACCTCAGCAAAATAAAATAAAAAATAATATTTAGTGTTTAAATATCCTAATAACACAAAAATATAGAACATAAACTTACTTCATAAAATGATCTGATTCCAATTTTCGGTTAAACATGGATAACACTGATGTGTAGCTCGTTGCACATTTCAAGTTTAGATATTTGTAAACATTTTTTCATACTGTTTTATATATATATATACTATTTATACCTACTGATAAGTATTACTTTTACGAAATATATTTTATCTACTATAAAATTAAAATTTTTTTTTTTTAAATGTCAAGTGAAAAACAAATGAAAATTTTAATAAATATCACTTTTGAACATACAAGATTAAGTCTTAAAAATAGTTTTTTTTTTTTAATCAAATAATATAAAAATATTTAGAAAAAATGGCTGCTAACTTTCTGAAAATTAGTCAAAAAGTCAAGTGGAAACATCAAAGATAAACTCATAATTATCTTTTACTTCATTTATAAAAAAATTCCGCAAATGGTCCTTAGTGTGTTAGGTCCATATTTGTTAGAGATTTTAAAGTTAATTCATTATTTAGGTTTTAAGAATTTTTGAAAATCAAAAATGTCAATTTTTACATGAAAAAATAAAATATCTCAAGATATATCTTGTAGTATCTAATAAATATACAGTTATGTATTATGTATACATTTCGCCATAAAAATTTTTTAACAAAATTAGACTTTTACAAAATGTATATACACGACTGGGGCAAGAAGAAGACAAATTCAGTCTTAACGCCAAGCCCCTTCAAAATAAGAATACAAATAACAAAAAAAAGTATTACCGTTATTACAACGTAACATATGCGTAAAATACATAAATAAATGCAAATATAAAAAATACTTTTTATTTATGTATAATTTTATTTTTTTCAAACTTTTATTTATTAAGATTTCGAATTTAAAAATAAATAAAAATGAGATAAAACATGAACATCAAAGAAAGGTAAAGATTCAGATTAAAATCAAAAACAAATATGATCAAAAATAAAGTAAATAACAAGTAAATAAAACGATTAATTTCTATTTAAAAGTTTTAGAAGAAGTCTAGTTCATTGTCAATTATCAAAAGTTTATTTTTTATTTTATTTTTAAATTGATCAAGGGAAGGAATTTTTTTTAACTCATTATCCAATAACGTTCCATAATTTAATGTGTTCCATAATTTAGGTCCTCTAATTTCAATTGAGAACTTAGTAGCAGAATGATATGCTTTTGGTTTAATATAATTGTTATTTGAAAATCTTGTTGGGTATAAATGATTTATTTTTTCAAAAAATGATTTCAATAAAATGGGTGCCATTTTATTATCTACTTTGAACATAAATATAAGAATATGATATAAATTAAGTTGAAATACGTTGAGTATTTTGAATTTATTAAAAAGAAATTTAGTGTGCGAGAAGCGATCCACATTTCCAATAATTCTTACAGAGTGTTTTTGTTTAATTAAAAGCTTTTTATTTTTAGATTAGTGCTGCACCAAGCAACGTTAGCGTATTTTAGATTGCAATGAATAAAAGAAAAATAAGTAAATTCCAATCAGGTTTGGTTTAACAACTGTTTGGCTTTATGTAAGAGGCCTATATTTTTTGAGATTTTATTATGGATTATACGTATGTGCTCTTTCCACGTCACATTTTCATCTAAAACTACACCTAGAAACAACAAAAAACCCTCTCTTTTGACTTTTTGAGTTATTAATAAAAAGCTTAGGAAGTTTTAAGGGAACGTTGTCTTTATCATGAAGACGATGAAAGAAAGTATATTTTGTTTTTTTAATACTTATGGACAATTTATTCGATATAAACCATTCGCTTGGTTTCGCAAGCTCTTTGTTCATTGTTGCAAATAAAATATTAATATCTTTATTAACATAAATTACATTAGTATCGTCGACAAATAAAATTGAGTTTAAGATATTGGAAAATTTACTCAATTCATATATATATATATATAAATGAGAAATAAAAGCAGTCGTATAATTGATCCCTGGGGGACTCCGCAGTTAATTGTCATTGAATCTGTTTTTTTGCCATCATATAAAATGCATTGATCTCTATTCTTCAAATAACTCTTAAACCAATCTAAGTTAGAATTTATGATATCATAATTTTTAAGTTTATATAGAAGAATATTATGATCTCGGTATCAAACGCTTTGCTTAGATCAATAAAGATACCTAAAGTAAATTTTCGTTCATCAAAAGCTTTAAGTATTTCTTGTACAAGAATAATTATTGCACGATCGGTCGACTGACCGGATCTAAAACCAAATTGTTTATTGTAAAAAATGTTATTTACATTTAAGAAGGAATAAAGTCCACTATACATTGCACGATCCGAAATCTTGGAAAAACAATTAAGAACTGAGATCGGTCTGTAGTTGGAAACATCAGAAGATCACCTGTTTTAAAAATTGGTGTAACCTTTGCACTTTTTAGTTTTTTAGGAAAAACTCCATGTTTTAAAGATAAATTAAAAATATGTAAAAGTGGTATTGTTATATATTTTAGTGAATTTAGTGAACAACATTACTGCTGACATCATTTAAACCTGAACTTTTGTTAGGTTTAAAATGGATACTGAATTTAATCATAGTCTATAGAATTAAACCCTGGTCTGGCAATGTCTTTGTTTGAACTTACAATTCCGTAAATTTGCATCACGTGATCAATGTAGATGCAAAACAAACAAAACTTTTTACATTTTAGAATAAAATCTTGAAACCTTCGACCTTGTTGTGTTTACTACTATTTATTTATGGTATCAAAAGAAAGTTTTTTAAAAACTCTATTATTATGCCAGGAAAGAACTGCGCTTTCCCTGGATGCGGAGTTTCTTGTTCTCGTAAATATAAAGGAATTAGCATATTTCAAATTCCGATGAGAAATGATGAATTTCATTCAAACTGGAGAAAAGAAATAGTTAATGTTTTGTTTAAATATCGTGTTGCAGATAAAGAGTTGAAAGATCGAGTAGCTGTAGGAAAATTTTACATTTGCGAAAGACATTTTTCTTCAGATGATATTGAATTAACAAGTAAGCATTTAAATAAATAAAAAATTGTCACAATTAATACAAGTCTAAAAATTAATACAAATATCTTCATTACCTATCATACAGAAAAAAATCCACAATTAACAAAACCTTTGGTTTTTTATATTTTAGAGAACAAAAGAAAAACTTTAAAGCTACTTGCAATACTAACTAAAAACTTACCGAAAAAATCTCACGAGAAATCACAACATCCAGGACGTAAACATCAACACATTGTACAAGACAGGGCAAGTGATAAAATTTTAAACTCAAAATGCTACAAAAGTTTCTTGGAATTTAAAAATAGAGCAAATAAACTCAAATTAACAGATAATTGGATGGTAACTCATCATGAGAAAACAACATCATTCAAAAAATTTACAAAGCCTTTCTTGGTTCCTACTTATGAAATCATTGTTGATGAATCTTTAGTTTATAGTTGCGTTGTCCTTGGTTGGGTCCTTCAGAGTGACCATTATTTTATAAAACAATATTTAGGAAGTGTAAAAAATGTGTTTATCTCTGACTTAATAACTGAAATAGAGAATTTTAAAGTATGCCTTGGATTAACAAATATTACCTCAAGTGAACTTATATGTCATTATGTTTCAACTGAAATTAGTTCAACTGGCTTGCAAGCAGGACTCTCAGTCCACAAGCATTATTTAAGACCTAAAAATTGTGACATCCTTTGTTCTTTATTGTCAGAAAATAATATTTGTAGCAAATGTTCTAACTTTGAAAAAAAGTTTTACAAACAGTTAGCACAAAAAAACAAAACCTCAACTGTTCCTGCAAAAAAGAATGCTCCTTTAAAAAGCACTCATCCAAACAAAATTATATTAGCCTTAAAAGAAAAAAGACTCGAATGCAAGGAATTAACAAAAACAATAGAAAAAATAAAAAATGAAATTGTATCAAAATCAATAGCTGTGCCATCTAACATTAGTGATGAAGTATTTGAAATTATGAGATTAGATAATAATGAAGTATCCCCATTTATGAAAATGTTATGGAAGCAACAACAAAATTTTTTTTCTAATTCAACTTCAAAGATGAGATATCATCCAATGATAATTAGGTTTTGTTTATCATTAGCAATGAAGTCTGCATCTGCTTACGATGAATTGCGATCTGCCAAAATATTAAAATTTCCAAGTCTCAGAACACTTAGAGATTACAAAAATGCCATAAAACCTTGTGTGGGTTTTAATACTTCAGTCATAGATGAACTTCTGCATAAAACTTCTAATCTAATTGGTTACCAGAGATTTGTTTGTCTTTCTTTTGATGAAATCAAGATTCAAGAGGACTTAGTTTTTGACAAATTTACAAATGAACTTATTGGATATGTAGACCTTGGCGATCCAAATATCAACTACAGTACTTTTCCAAATTCAAGTGCACTTGCAACTCATGCTCTTATTTATTACCTAAGAGGCATAACATCTGATTTAAAATTTAGTCTAGCATATTTTGCTACAAAAGGTGTTACATCAAATCAGCTTATGATGACCTTTTGGAAAGCTGTTTCAATTCTTGAGTTAACATGTGATCTTTATGTCATTGCAGCAGTTTCAGATGGGGCATCTACCAACCGAAAGTTTTATCGAATACATAAAATGATGGATGGGTTGGTTGATAATGAAGTAACATATCGTACAGTAAATCTATTTGCAAATGATAGATTTATTTGGTTTTTTGCTGATGCACCTCACCTTATAAAAACTTTGAGAAATTGCCTTTACCATTCAGGTAAAATTTTCCCTATTTTTTAAATGTTTGTGTAAATATGTCCTTGTGTTAATATTTTTTTTGTAAGTATGTTTATGTTAGTATATTTTAAAACTTTTTTTTATAAATGCATACATGAATTAATCGCATATTAGAATGTAAAAATTTTTAAAAAAATTTATTAAAATATTTATACTGAATCATCAATATCATTTGCAAGACTTACAATGATTTTATTTTTTTCTTTATTAGGCTTAAGTGGAACTTTTACACGCCATATGTGGAATGGAAATGATATTATTTGGTATCATTTTAAAAAACTATATAACGATGAACTTGAGCGTAGTTTAAAACTTATTCCAAAACTTACGTCTGATCATTTTAACTTGACATCATTTTCTGTAATGAATGTTCGATTGGCTACCCAAGTATTAAGTGAAACAGTGTCTAATGTCATTGAAAGTTATTACCCTGCTTATATGCATAAAACTGCAGAGTTGTGCAAGTTTGCTGATAAATTTTTTGATTGTATGAATGTACGAAACCATTCAGAATGTTTAACAAAGCGTAAGCCATTTTTAGAACCATATAAAAATGTTAACGATGAGCGATTTACATGGTTAAAAGAAAATTTTCTAAATTATTTAAACATTTGGAAAGAAAATGTTTCTAAACGTGTTGGCGACTTCTCAAATGATGAACGAGAGAGAATGTTTTTGTCTTCCCAAACATATGAAGGCCTTAGAATTACTTCATATTCTCTTATTGAGGTAACAAAATACTTATTAAATACTGGAATGCCTTATGTTCTTAGTGAGCGTTTCAATCAAGTTGTTTTAGAGGAACATTTTGGAAGACATCGTAGTTTAGGAAGAAGAAATGATAATCCTACAATACATCAGTTTGGTTATCAGTCAAATACATTGAGAATGCAGCGCTCAGTTGTGCCTGTTACTGGTAACACAAAAGGTGCTCATAAAACAAAACGCGTACCATCTAGGACAATTGTTGATGAAACTCCACTTAAGAAACGTTAAGATAAATAAATTGTTTTGCATGTATGAAAAATTCTGAAGAACATTAAATTGACACAAACTTTTTATTATAAGACTTCTTAGGTAGTGTTTGGACATTAAATAAATTTATTTATAATAAATAAAGAGATTTTCTTAATAAAAATACATAAAACTTTTTTTTTTGTTATAAAACTTGCTTTACTTTGCGTGTTAAATACTCTTTATTCTTGTAAACAAAGTTTCTGAGATGCTTTTTTGATTGTTTTGCGCAAAGATTTTACTTTTTTCTTCTCTTTGTGCAACTGAACAATATCTTTAGTTAATGAAAATGAGCGTATGCGAAGATAAAGCTTAAGCATATTTTCTTAAATGTTATTAGCCAGATCACTATAAGAAACAGAGTTTTCATTTTCAAATGTTTCAACAATGTTACTATACAAACTTATAATTTTTCTGTCTTCCATCAATGAGCTAACCATTTTAGCAACATCAATTCTTTTAAGGTTGCTTTGGCTAGTTTCTCTCCGAAACAAACCTTCAGTTAAAATAAAAATATTTTGACATTCTTTTGTTACAACAGTTAAACCCCCTCTATTCTGGGTACAAATTAATTTTTGATCAATGAATGCATCTGTTGTAAATTTTTTAAGTATTTCCATTGTGTCCTGATTAATTTTTGAATTATAGTATTTATTGTTTCTTGTTTTTTTTATAAATTTGTGTGCAACATAACCAGCTAAATACTGCAATCCATCTCGCTCTTGTGCACTTATTGGTTTTGTTATGTTTTCTACATGAGCAGTGTTTTGCTGTTTTTTACAAAAACTCAAAATATGGTTTCCAATATGAAGGACTAGTAAAGCACCTAAACGTTTATCTAAATTTAAAATATAATTATGGGCAGATAGAACAATGCTTGAATAAAACTTTGATAAAAAAATCTCAGCATTTCCCGATGATCTGAATTCAGCTGTTAACTTGGTTACTTCATTGTACAGGTTATCATTGAATTCAAAATTATAATCTTTAATTGCCTGTCTCATCTTTTCTGGATAGCAAGTGTCATAAGATAAAGTATTTTGCACCTCCTTAACAATACCAGAAAACATAATAGTTGTTAAATGATCTAATTTTTCCTCCTTTGGTGCATTAATAAGCAATGGGTGTGCTGAATTTATGTGTCTTTTTAAACCTCCTTTAGCAAATTTGTCCACATGTAATACATGAAATTTCCTCAGAAGAAATCACCTGGAAAGTAAAAGTAATTCTATCAGTAAATATATATATATATATATATATATATATATATATATATATATATATATATATATATATATATATATATATATATATATATATATATATATATATATATATATTAACACCAATTATATTGGATGTTTGTTTTCTTTGAAAAACTTTGCGATTAAATTTATATAACAAGAAAGAATTGTACACCTTTTCAAATGCTTTATTGATATCCACTTCAAATATTTTATCTAAGAGATCTTCATCTAAATTATCAAGACTAACTAAATTAAGATTCTCTTGAGTCGCTTCAGAATTCGCCATTTAAAAAATTTTCTTGCATCTACATTAACCACGTGACTAATGTTTTTATTTTTTTAAGTGGAGAAAAATAACAATAGCGGAAAACAATAGATTGCCAGACCAGGGTTTATTTCTATAGACTATGATTTAATATTTCTTCCTACGTAAGTTTATGATTAGGCATAATAGCATTATTTGATTTCAAGTATGATTTAAAGCTTATTTTAGATGGTTCAATTTTAGCGGCTAAACTTTTACCAACATTAACAAAAAAGTTATTAAGAGTTTTTGCACCAACAGACTTATCAACAACTAATTTATTATTGAATTTGAGATTTTTTGGCAGAGCATTTCTGTCTAAATTTTTCTTGTCAATTACTTCCTTAATAATGCGCCATGTGTTTTGTCACAATAATATTTCTTAAGGTTTTGCTGACGATTTTCACGCATAATGATTCGTAGTCATTAGCGGTTGAGCTTAAATTTTGTATAAGTTTGAATGATAATGAGTTAATAATAAAATAGATAAACCCCCATCTTCTTTGCCTCAACCTCTAACTTGATGTACCACATTGTAATTAGGTATTTGGAAATTTGAATTGCAATAATGTAAAACTAATTTTGACTTTATATAAAAACTGCTTTAATGATTCAAAATTTTGTTGAATACTCCTAATATTAATATGGAGAATTGAAAATGAGTTACCGTCCATTCCTTCCGTGATATTTTTTAAGTTTGAGTTATATTTTAATGGGATAATATGTTTAATTATTTCATCGTTATTATAAAAGTTTACACCAGGATCCGAACTTTGATTTAAAAGTGTTGAATTATTAATTTCAAACGTTTTAAACTCAAAATCGGATCTGTCAGTTTCGTCAGCCATTTTAAATAAGAGTAATTTTAATAACAAATAAAATAAATAATTCAAATATTTGATTTTTTAAAATCCTTTACAATTAATTTATCATATATAACAGTACAATACTTGCCGTTGTTCCTTTGTAACTTTCTTTCTTTTTTGTATTAACGATTTTTTTTCGTATTAACGATGTTTAGTCAGAGAAATCCTCGTTTATAAATATTCCCGAACCTTTAAGTTTATTTGCATTTTTCAGAATTTTTATTTTATCTTTATAATCGAGTAACTTGATCACAATTGTTCTTGGCTTGTTGGTATTAGGCTTACTTATCCGATGAGCTCTTTCTATTTTCACTCCATTTACATTTAGATTATTTTCAAGAATATTTATTATTTTTATTTCAAAATCATCCCAAATTTCCGACTCGTTTTCAGTAATTCCCTCGAATCTTAACTTATTTCTTCTTTGCCGATTTTCGAGTTGTCGTATTTTTGTTTTGTTTTCGCTTCCTAAACTAGATTTTGAATAGATTTTTTTTCTCTAGGTCACTAACCTTTTTATTGTGACAATCTTGATGAAACGATAAACTTTCTTCAATGCCCTTTTGTACTTTTTCGTAATTCAGTAACTGACTGTTTGACTTTACTTGATCAGCTTTTTTCTTGTCATTTGATCATATGATCTACATATGCCGATCTGCTGGTCTAAAAGAGCTAAATTTACAGACATAATGAACTAAAATTCATTGATTGGATATATAAATATTTATAAATATTTATATATTTTAGATTTATAAATATTTTCATATTTTTAATAATAGGCTTCATTACTTCATTACAATAACCTTTTTGTCAAATAATGAAAAAAAGAAACAGGTTTTAAATCAAATAAAAAATAGAACTAAACGTTTAAACAAAAAATTTTGCTTTAATAAATAAGGAATGGTTTTAAAATACAAAACAACAAACTTTAGGCATATTACAATAAACAAATCTCAACAAATAATAAAAACAAAAGTGTCAATGAATTAATGTCAACCTAACAAGACAAACTTAATATGGTCGTTCTTTGTTTAAAACAACATAGTTATTTGTTTGATTTTGGTATAAAAAGTTTTCAGCCGTTTTCTATAAATTAATATAGGAAAGTATATAGTGATGATAACACTAAATTTCAATTAAGTAATACATTAAAGCATAAAAGTATAGAATATGGAAATCAAACAAACTTTATCTTTAATCAAATTGAAAAAAAGTCATTGAACAGTATTGTCAAAAGGACTTTTTAATTCACCTATTCCAAATAATTTTGGATATTGACCAAAGTTTAAAAAAATAAAACATTATACTGGTAAAAATTTCATATTCGTTAGGCAAATCATAATTTCAAAATACATTTTTAATGTAAACAAGAAACTTCTTTGGTTTCAAAGAACACTTTCTTAAATTTCTAAATTCTATTTCAAGTAGTTCTGTAATAAATTTTCTTAACATAACATATTTGTAACAAAAGTATTTTTCGTAAAAGCGTTTTAATCAGCTAGACTATTTCTTCACGTGTATAATTTGTGAAATGTCTTGTGGCATGTGTTGATATTTTATGCCTATTTTATGATATTTTTCATGTATCACAAAAGTCCAAAACAAACTTTCTTTGTTCATCATTTAGATCTCAGAGGAAGCTTTTTGATCATTATTGAACCTAAAATATCTTTTTAGATTAAAAGTTTTCCATTATGTGACAGCAAGTTTAATAAAATCACCAGTCTTGTTAAAGTTGAGATTGTAGAAATATCAGGGTGATTAAGAAGAACATTGTAAGTATTACCAGAAAAAAAAGTTTTGCTTTCTGAGTCCAATATTTTGTATGTTTTTAATAACGTTGACAAAAGACAAACAGCAAAAGAGTTCCATCTGTAGTTAACCAAACTTTTTCATTAAATGTTAGAGTTAGATTTTTATCACAAATAATTGCCTTTGCTTTTGCTATTTGATCCTCTTACTGATTTTAAAGTTAATGAATTTGATCACATAAAAATTAAGAATTTATTTGTTTACAAGTTTTCACAACATTTAAAAAGAAATTTAGGACCATCAAACATAAAATTTGTATTACAAGTTATGATAACATCTAAAACACTTTTTAAAAAAGAATTTATAACATTGGTTTTCCAAAAGCAGCAACTTCCTGATACAATAATATTTTTGTAAAATACACCTTGTCACAGAAAAAAAATAGATGTAGAAATTTTCAAAGTAATAGTAGAAAGTTCCTTGCAATTTTAGAATAAACAAAAAATCTATCTGAGAGGAAAATTGTGCAAAAAGTTTAACCTTTTTGAAGTTTTGATGTCAATCAGATCATATAATAAAGTGTTGCTAGACATTGGGTAAACATTCTATCCAACGTGTTTTCCTATCTTTGACAAAGAGAGGAAAACACCTTGAACAAAGACTTTGTCTCTGGGAAATCTATAAATTTTTTAAAACGTTTTTAAATCGTTTGACTTGTTCAATGATAAATAACTCGTAGAACAGCAATAAATATATTTCACCATTTTTCATAAACATAAACAAATTCCACCATTTTCATAATAGAGTAAATAAAGAAACCAACAGACGGTGCTATTTAATTTAGTCTTTATATTTATAAAACTTTTTCATTTAATGACTGCTATCCACTTCGTTAAAAAAAGTTTTGAAAACGGAGAATGGAAATTTAACTGAATTTCTGTCTTTGCAACACAATTTTTTTTTTGCTACAGTTCACGCTTGATGACTTTTAGTGACTACGTAAGACCTCCTTGTTAATAAAAAAATTGCATCTAAGTAGGCTCAATATATAATAAATTATCGGGGGCATGTATAGAGTTGTTTCAAAACATGACTTTTGCTACAGTTGCAACAGTCGATTTGCCATTTTATTTAACTCCCAGATCAATTTAAGTTGATACGCTGCGAAATGTTTGACATTCTTTCAAAAATTTATGGGCATGTGAGACACCGTTAACCCGTTAAAAACATTTTAACCCGTTAAAAACATGGGTTTTTCAGTGAAGCATATCATTTTTCCGAATGAAATATTTTGGTAACATAGTCAACTTGGCTCAGCTACAACTTTGAATAAGTTTCCTCCATATCTTATTTAAGTTATTTTTCTGCTTTGCATCAAAAAAAAATGAATGTAAAAAATAAAAAGAGAAAAAGAAAACTGAGCTGACTGTAGCAATTGCTACACTTGCTACAGCCTAGATCCGCTCCTGAATTAAGCCGTGAAACTTGGTTACTTAACTACATATTTTTATGTAGACTAAACCAAACGTAAAAATATTCCAGTCTACACATTTAGTTTTAATCGTCGCGCTAAATGATTTTTGGCTGAAAATTAACGCTGTGTAACGCAATTTTTTTGTTAAAATTTATGCAGTCTTAATTTTAATTGTATAACTTTAAATTAAAATGAATAAAAGTTACATTTAAACAAAAATAAGTCTTATCTTGTGTAAAAATTTAATTCTGAATTACTTCGCTAGAAAATATTTTTTTTAATTTTGTAAGTTAAATTTAGATAAAAATGATTAAAGTTGAAAAATATTGCAACAAGAAGTAGTAGCAAGAAGTAGCAACAAGAAGTAACAAACTAGTAAATAAATAAATCATAAACTAGTAAACAAATAAATCAAAATTAATAAACTTCTTTAGAAGCCTCCAAGTAGTTGACAAATTGTATCGTACAAAGTTGTCTTTACTCAGGATTGTTTTTGTACAATTTTTTTTTTTATTGCTATTTATAAAACAATTGCAAATAACATTGAACTTAAGCATAAGTGCAAAAGTTCCAAAATTTAATATACTTAAATATCCTAAACATCGTAAAATCAAGATTCAGGTAATTTAAAAATATTTCTGGAAATGTGTTTCTACTTGAGAAGTCCTTACAATATTCCAAAATCACACCAATCCAAAATCCCATATGATGTCCTTACAGCAATCCAAAATACCTTATGATCATTTTTTTTTCGGTTGTTAAGGTGCTCTAAGAAAAACTAAGGGTCTTTCACAAAGCACCGTGGAAGAGCAACTTATCTAGAAAGTTTAAACCTCCTTTCTTACCAATGTCCCGTATCTAGTAAGAGCCAACATCAAACCTCAGACATTTTTTTTTGATAAAGAACAATCGCTTTGATAAAGAACAATCGCAAAAATCGCTGCACCACGGCTGCTATGACGTTATTTCGTATTTTTACTAGTAATTGTTACAAATTGTTCCTTATATGGACTAATATCATGGATAATGCCTAATTTTGTGTTCTATTTTATAACTACACATAATGATTACGTATGTCAATGATAAAGTGAAAAGAAAATATTTACCACGGGTTCAACTTTGATAATTATAATGATTTTATTTAATTAAACAATTATTTTGTCAAAATAATCACTTTTATTGAAATTGAAGGCCAAATATTTATAATGAAAAAAAGGTATTAAGTAACTTGAAATTAGCATGAAAAATTAATTAAGAAAAAGTGGTTAAACTACACAAAGTCCAAAAAATTTAATTTTGGCCTTCACCACCTTCTCCCTATAATTAGTACAACATTTATGAAAAGATAATTCAAGTTGGAAGAAATTGTTGAATGTAGTTTCAATTTTCTCTATAAAAGGTTTATGAATGTGTATGAAATCGAAATCTGTTTGTAAAGAAAGTGTTAATGCACTGGAAAGCATTTCGTTCAAAACTTTAATGCCGTCTACATAAAGCTTGCGCAGTTCAAAAGGCGTTCAAAATATTCAAATGTACATATATATATATATATATATATATATATATATATATATATATATATATATATATATATATATATATATATATATATATATATATATATATATATATATATATATGTATATATATATATATATATATATATATATATATATATATATATATATATATATATATATATATATATATATATATATATATATATATATATATATATATATATATATATATGAAGACCACACTGGAAAAACGATCAATCTACATTTTTATTGTTTTGAGTAAATTAGGTTTTAGACATCAAAACACCAAAATGGTGTTTTGAAGTCTAAAATCTAAAAAAGTTTTTAAGTCACCAAAATTTTTTTAATTTTCTATTTTTTATTATTTACTTGAGCAAGGTCTTTAATAAAAACAAAAGTTTTACTGTCAACATTACTTAGCAATGATGTTGTTGCTATTGTTTTACGGATGGTACACCTTTTGGTGCTTGATCGTTTTTCCGTTTCATATTTTTTTTTTTTTTTAGAAAATGTTTGTATAATAATAAATTACAATTTTAAATGGTGCAGTGTAGAGTATATTTATCGTTTTGTCTAGAAGGATAACCAATACAATAAATTAAGGAAAACTTAAACTTTATTAACAAGAAATGAGATGCGTTTTATTAATGGCGATCAGGATTAGTTAAAAAATAAAAGATGATTATTCTTAATCATCAGCGTCCGAGCTACTTTCTTCAGAACCGTCAGTGATGCCTGTAGCTGAGGTTGAAAGGTTGTCAAAGAATGCATGGTTTTTATGTCGACAAAAGCGCTTGGGAACCTGGAGATCTTTATACTTTTGTTTGCTGATCGTCAGATCAGTAAGGTAGAGCTGCATCAGCGTTGGAAGATTTCTAAGAGTTGATCCCTTCTAGGACTCTTAACAAGTCTTTTAGCAACTCCACATAAGCATTTTGGTTTACCAGGCCCATGTCTCTGTCACACTCCATGTAAGAGTGTCCTCTGATGGGGAAAGTTAGCTTGACAGCCTTGAAGCGCTTGTTGGTGCGGATCATTGTTTGGAAGAAACAAATGATGGTAAAATTTTGTTCTGTCCAGCACATCCATCACAAAAAAGCGTCCAGGTCAGTGACCTTACGTGAAAGATGATTTGTAAAAAATTGATACAGCATTGACGCAACGTCATCTGCACCCTTCTTTCCTTTGGTTTTGTTGTAGGTATATATGTATACATCATTTGTGGACAGCACGTGATTGTTGAAAGTTGGCAACGATAGTAGACGTCATTACACGTCTTGTTTGGAATAGGTAGATTTTTTTGATAATCAAATGATATTGCCAATCAAGTGATTAATCAAATGATATTTTTTTGATAATCGAATGATATAATCAAATGGTAAGTGTTGCACATTTTTGTTTAACTGTTGTCCTGTTGTAACTAAATAAACAAATTTCTCGTGCATACAAATATTTTTGTCACAAATCAAAATTTGAATTTTTTCTTTTGTTAACAAAAGAATCTCTTCCCGTTTAATTAAGAATTGTCCACACTTACTCACAAAAAAAAAAAAAATACTATTAATCCTCCGAGTGCAAGTGCAAGTATAAACTATAAATTAGTAAATATCTTTCCATAAACAGTCAACCGTTACGACTACAGTTAGTCTAAGTTAGTTATGCTAAATTAAAATTATTATTGAAATTGAACTGTCATTAGTATGGTTATTAGTTTATTAATTTAGCTGTTATAAGTTGGCATTGCACTATCTGCATAATATAGGTTGCAAGACAAGACCGTGAAATAAGGGTGCGATACGCAAACATCAATTCGAAAAAGAGGTTCAATTTGATGTTTAGCAATGGTTAAAAAAAAATACAATAAACTGGTATTACTACAGTCTTCAACTAATCTAAGTAATAACAATTCATGATATTTCAGTATTACATAATAATACGTGACTACATCTAGTAACATGAACTGATTGTGATTGCTCAGAAATATTTTAATCTAGCAGTACCAGATCTAGTCATGATTAACTTTGTAATACAGAAATAGCTATATGTAAAGATGCCTTTTCAATGATTTATAATTATGATAATATAAACTATTATAATAATTATCCCAATTATAAATTTTTAAATAGACATACTGTGTGTAATAATTAAATTTTGCTACTAACCTGTTGAGGTTGCCAAACAAGGCAATATAGGCTTTGAAACAGACTTTCTATTCTAAATAGGTTCCACCACGCAGGACTCGTACATGATAAGAATAGCTAAATTCATGGAACTGGGCTTCCCCTTCACGACGAATAGGTCTTCTTTTTAACACTTTATTTGTCGTAATAAGAGAAGATAGGAATTAGTCTTATTCGTCTTTTGAAAGCTAATCATTGAATGCTTTAATAAGAGCTGCTATGTCTTCTCGATTTGTTTT
The DNA here is from genome assembly GCF_038396675.1 of Hydra vulgaris. NCBI lineage: Eukaryota > Metazoa > Cnidaria > Hydrozoa > Anthoathecata > Hydridae > Hydra > Hydra vulgaris. Next base: position 27,544,505 of record NC_088927.1, read on the forward strand.
TTGAAGCACTGCAAAAATGTGCACTAGCAGTTATTGCCTATTATGTGGTTTGAAAGTCGAACTTTTTTCGCCTTGTCTTATTTAGAACCCAATGATTTTCTATTCGTCGGCATGTCCGTCATTTGTGGAAAATCAGATGCATCCGCCATTTCAACAGGCTTGTTTATAACTTTCTCAATTCTGATTGGTTTAGCGTTGTCTTATGTTTTACAGCGAGCAATGTGATTGTTCTTCCAGTGGGCAGATAAACTAAAAAAAATTTCCTGACAAAATCCAAAAAACAACATCAACGGGCTTACCATTCTCTAAGGTCGTTGAAACAAAATCAAGTTTTCCAAGTAAATTTGTTGAAAATAATTTATTTTTAACAAAACCATGCTGTTGCTTGACTATTAATTTGAGCTTATACAGATGTTTTGTATTGTTTTCTTTATGTTTGTTAAACTTCCTATCAAGCCTTTGCGTAAATTTTTTTGTTTGTTTCCTTTACAAAAATTCTTTTTATCTTGCCAAAACCGTACGTTTTTTGGAGTACAAATATTTTAGATCAAGCGTTTATGTGGATGCTTATGTTTAAAAATCACTTTTAAGGCAAAAATAAATCAAAAATTAAGGCATCAGAAAATTATGAAGAAAAGTTTCATAAATTTTTGAGATTTACTTTTTGATAAATACATTGTTACTAAAAACTTTATTGAAGCCAATATTTTGATTGGATGCAGTTGAAATAATTATCATAAAAAACTTTTATTAACCCTTTCACTTTATTTCGTACAAATCCAATTATCCAAGTGCGTTTAAAAAAACTAATCGAATTTACTTTATGGCTTGATGATATAACAATCAAGTTTAAAGAATCAAGGTTAAACAATCAATGTTGAACAATCAAGGTTGAACAACCGAGGTTGAACCAATGATACAATATATCATTCGTTAACATATCATCATCATCATCATTATCATCATCATCATTATCATCATCATCATCATCATCATCATCATCATCATCATCATCATCATCATCATCATCATCATCATCATCATCATCATCATCATCATCATCATCAAAATCATATCATCAAAATCATATCATCAAAATCATATCATCAAAATCATATCATCAAAAAATTTCATATCATCATATCATTTTCATATCATCACATCATATCATAAATTTTCATACCATCATATCTTCAAAATCATATCATCAAAAATCATCATTTCATATCATCATATCATCATTATCATCATTATCATCATTATCATCATATCATCATTATCATCATATTATCATACCATCATATCATTCATATCATCATATCATTCATATCATCATATCATTCATATCATCATATCATTCATATCATCATATCATTCATATCATCATATCATTCATATCATTATATCATTCATATGATCATATCATCAAAAATCATCATTTCATATTCATATCATCACATCATCAAAAAATTTGCTTCACAACGGCAACGTAAGTTAGATATCTTGGAAATATATTATATTTCCAAAATATTTAACTTACGCTGCCGTTGCACAGTGGGCCAGAATTCACTTTTACTGGACAAAATTCATAACTAATTTAATATTAGGCCTATATTGACTAAAATTAGGATATGTAATAATATGATGTCTGCGCTTCTTATGAAGGTGTTATTTTTTTAATTCGTTGCTATGGATACTAAATTTCGGATAGCAAAAATCTAGTTTTGGTATTTGCAGATATTTTTATGAGTGCTATGTTTACCAAATTTTACAAAAGTACCAATATGAGGTCGCGCTTTTTAAAAACGTGAACATATTTTTTATTTAGTTGCTATGGATACCTAATTTTGCTTAGCAGCAACTAACTTTTAGTAGTTGCATATGTTTTATTTGTGCTATGTACACTATTTAGCACGTGTCTTATTATGAGATCCATACTTGTGAAAAGCAAAAGTTACTTAAGTTTAATATGATTAACTAGTGTAATTACACGTGCTATTACTCGTTGCTAGATAAACTTGTTTTCCTGTAAAAAAAATTGTATTCTAGCCTAATTAATTAGTTTTTCTAATTAGCAGATTTTACAAGCGTCTACAGAATTTTTAAAATTTGTATGTTTATATTGTTCCCATGCATTTACAATCATCAAAAATCTTTGACAATGTATGCTACAAGTAGTACATGCTTAGCAAACAATAACTTGAAAACTTGAAAATTACCAACAGTTTCTACACATAATTGGCTTCTTTTTTTTGCGTTAACAATGTTTATATTTGATTTACATAAAGAGTTAATATATAAAACACGTTGTTTCTAAAAAAATATAAAAAACATTATGTTTTAAAACTTTTGTCTGCAGACTTCAGTAATATTACTTATGGAAGTTTAATGATGTATATTCATTAGTTGGACCATGATGTAACAATATGTAAAATTTAATTTATAAGTTCTCTAACCCATATTGATAAATAAACAAAAATCTAAAATGGGGTAAAATGGATATACAAGTAAAATAATAGTGGGGTAAAATGGATATATATAAAATCCTACTTACGTTATAGTATTTTATTACAAAAACACAAGCTACACGAAATTTAAATTTACATTTATGCTCACTTTTGCTTTTTAATATAGTATTATACATTTTTCAGTGACATATAATAGTTTTATATAATGCTTCTGAACTATTTACATTAAGATCATAGTTCAAATTTGTTTTCCCTGAATGGCTTGGGTAAAATTTAAACTCCCATCTAAATGTTTTATATTTTATTTTTGTATTCCTCTTTACTTTATAATTAAATTATAGACTTTATATAACTAAAGTTTGTTTAAAAATATTTTAGATAAAATAATAAAACTGAAATAAATTATTATGCCTCGTGAATACCAACGCAAGACTATTCGTACATATGATCACAGCAAACTAATGACTGCCATACAGCTTGTTAAGGAAGGAGTGTCAGTATACAGTGTATCAAAGTCTTCTGGAGTTCCTTATGGGACATTATACAGACGATCCCATGATCAAATCCAAAGGAATGACAAAAGAATCGGAAGCGGTCGTGGGTTTGTTGTGAATAATACTAAGGAAAATCTTCTAGTAGAAGCCTTGATGTACTTAGCTGATAAGGGTTTTCCACAAGATAGAGAAGATATGAACTGATGGTTAAATCCTATATAACATTTATTGGCAAAAAAACTCTATTCAAAGATGACAAGCCAGGAAAAGACTGGTGCATGTCTTTTGAAAAAAGATGGAATGTAGTCCTTGGAAAAAGAAAACCTGAACTTTTGACAAAAGCAAGAGATAATGATCTTTCTCTAAAAACATTGACAGATTTTTTTGAGTTATATGAGAAGACATTAAACAATAATAATTTATTTGATAGACCACATTGCATATTTAATTTAGATGAAACAGGTTTACGTACAGATCCTACAGCAGAAAAAATCTTTGTTCGTAAAACATCAAAAACAGCCTATTACATTGCTCCATCATGTGGTAAATCAATGTATACTTTACTGTTTTGTGGGTCAGCAAATGGACAGTGTCTACCTCCCTTTGTCGTCTACAAAGCCATCCACCTTTATGATGCATGGTGTCAAAATGGACCAGAAAATGCAATGTATGGTGTAACAAAATCCGGTTGGATCGAGGACTATATTTTTGAAAGTTCAATTGACAGGTTTATTATACATGTAAAGGATTATGAAAAGCCTGTGTTGCTGCTATATGATGGACACAACAGCCATATAACATATTCTACTGTTAAAAAGGCTCTGGACAATCATATAATTTTACTTTGCTTACCTCCTAACACAAGTCATGCATTACAACCTCTTGATGTTGATTTTCTTGCTCCATTGAAATCCCATTGGAAGAAAATCCTTAAAGATTGGTTAAGAGAAAGCAGACATAAAAATGTTCACAAGTCTGTATTTCCAACTTTACTAAAAGCTCTTATCAGTAAGATAGATAACAAACTCCTGAAAAGTGGTTTTAATGGTAGTGGTCTTTACTCTGTTGACAAATCAAAACCTATGAAAAAGATAGTGAATATGCAACCAAAGCATGAGGAAGTAGATAAGTTTAATAAAAAAGAAAATGTTGTAAAAAACCTGCAGAGAGCAATCGATTCTGTACTTACACCTAGCCCAAGTCAACCTACACTGACAGCACTTACAAATTCAAAAAAACGCAGAGCACGTGTCCAGGCCATAAAGGAAGAAGTTTTAACAGCACAAGATGTTGTCGCAAGGTTACAAGAAGAAGAAAAGAATAAAGCTGAAAAGAAGACTGTATCAGTAAGTAAAAGAAAACTGCTTGACATAACCAATACAGTTTGATTTTTTAAATACGTGAAAAGCAATAAATGTGATATCAAATCAAATATAATGAGTATCCTTATATCAAATATAATGAGTATTCGCATTACCCCACCAGTGGGGTAATTTGGATATATGAAAGGTGTTGTTAAAAGAGGATTAGTATGTTAGTTATTTAAAATATATTTATGTTTTACTCATTGTGATTTTATTGTATACACCCTGAATGTAAAGAAAAATAACAAAAGTTTTTATGGTGGTTTTTAACTAAAAAAAAAATTATGTTAGAAAAAAATATATCTAAAATTCAATCCGTATTACCCCTCCCCACCCTATTAAATCAATTTGGTTTGACAAGCGCTAAATAATTAAGGACAAAATTTAAATTAGGATATATATATATATATATATATATATATATATATATATATATATATATATATATATGTATATATATATATATATTATTGTTCAGTAATATATTTTGCATGACTAAGACCGTATTATATGTTTTCCACGTTTTTTAAAATTTTGTGCAAATAAAACTTTTTGAGCGCAATTACAAATATTTTGTTAGGTAAAAGAGTTCAAACGTAAAAGAAAATCAAAGTGGCGCCTAGTGGCAGCCAGATTTATGAAATTATTAAAGCAAACATATATAAGCTTTAAAATATCTGAGTATAAAAGCAAGATGTAGCAATAAAAAAAATATATCGTCAACTAAAAGCAAAAGTTAGACATTAAAATATAACAAATTAAGCATATTTAAATTTGCTATAAATTTGTTAATTACATACCAATTTTAGTCTAACAACTTTTAAAATCTAGTTATAAAATATAGAGTTATAATATAATATTTTAAAAATCGCAATACTTTATGTAAATTTTATTTATTTCCATCGATTTTTTAAACAACACTTTTCTCTTTATAATTTTTTTCTTCTAATTTACATTCGCGTCTACATCAACCACAGCATTAGTATATTCATTAAAACTTTAAGTGTATATAAACGGTTTTAAATTATTTTATAATGTCTTTATATAGGTTCGACACCATTTAAGCATCAAAATTCTGATTTTGGTTTTTATACTTTTGTCCAGTCACTGGCCCACTGTGCGTTGTGAAGCAAATTTTTTTGCCAGCCAGATTTGTTTGCCAACCAAAAAAAGCGCAATCATAAAAAAAAAAAAACACAGACACAAAAAAAAGTTGTTTTTGTCCGTTTGAATAGAAATCATACTAAAAGTTAGTAGAATTGTAATGATTTTATGAAATCATTCAATATTGGATATTTTTATAAATGTAGGCGAAAAGTAACGTCAGTAATTTTTCATTTGCTGAAAAACAACTGCTAAACTAATAGTTCTAGTTTAAAGGAAAGAAATTCTGAACTTTTGGATAACATAAAAACTATGTATATTTTTATAAATTTGTATCATAAGTACATACATTATATATATATATATATATATATATATATATATATATATATATATATATATATATATATATATATATATATATATATATATATATATATATATATATATATATATATGTATATCATTTAAAAAGGTCTTTAATTCAGTATTTTAAAGGTGAAAAAATTATCAGAATATAATAATTTTACAAAAAGTTATGGCATTTTAAGTACTGATTTTTTGAAACATGGATTTCTTAAAGAAACTGTAATCAAATTTGAAATCTTATTTAAATTATATTGTCATAGCTTAGTCAATTCTTATCAAAATACATACAAATTGGTATCAAAAGAAAGGTCTTAGAAAGGGCAATATCTCTAAACAAAGGATATCAAAAGGGCGTTAGAGGGGCGTCTAAAAATACTTTAATATGTTAAAATGTAAATGTCAATTTTTGAAAAGAAATTATCAAAATTTTATCTGTATTTTTAATACATTCTACATATATATATATATATATATATATATATATATATATATATATATATATATATATATATATATATATATATATATATATATATATATATATATATATTTCAAAAAAATATATTGTTGACGTGTAAAAATAATTTTATAAAACAAGCAAATAAAGTAACAAATAAAATCGTGGACTGCAATAAATGCCCTCAAGCAGCTAAATTAATAAAATGGATAAATCTATTTTACCTCAACTAACAATTTATTGTTTAAATTAACGCAACATTTATTAAAATAATAAAAATCCAGCCAAAAATTCCTTTCTTTTAGCTGAAAATTAAAAATTTTGAAACTATTTTATTTAGTATAAAGTCAATAAAAAAAAAAACTACAACATTTTTTAAATATATTTACCAAGTTCCTCTCTTTTGCAAGCTAAAAACTACAAATTTTAATGAAACATAGGCAATATTACAGCTTTTAGTTAAAAACTAATTAGCTTATTCTAAAATAAAAATGAAATATTTTTCTCAATCTGCTGCTTTATTGCCACTAAAATAAAAGTTAATACAAAAGAGGCAATATTTTTTCCCATTAAGTATTAGAAAAAACAAGGAAAATCAAAGACTAATATTCTAAGCTCTAATTCTTTTTTTTTGCTAAATACAGATTAACTATTTTAATTTTTCATAAATGTAAACTTGAAAAGTTTACAAAAAAGTAAAGGACATAGTAAAGTAGTAAAAAATGGAGAATAAAACTACATACAATGACTGATAAATAGACATACTCTCATCAAAAATTATATATATATATATATATATATATATATATATATATATATATATATATATATATATATATATATATATTTAAACAACTTTAAAAAGTATTCTACACAATAGAGTCTTAAAAGAACAGAGCAATTATATTAGTAGTAGAAAATCACCTAACAAAAATTTTTTCCATTTAACACTGTGTTTCATCATCAAAGATTCATCAGATTTCTGATGAATCTTTGTTGATGAAACACAGTGTTAAATGGAAAAAATTTTTGTTGAGTGATTTTCTACTACTAATATATATATATATATATATATATATATATATATATATATATATATATATATATATATATATGTATATATATATATATATATATATATATATATATATATATATATATATATATATATATATATATATATATATATTAGTTACTTAAATTAACATAATTAATTTTTTGATTGCAAATGCATTGCATGCGATAGTACATTTTAAAGCTCATTGAAAAGAAAATTTAATGTTAATAATTTCAAAAAAATTAAAATAACAGCATAGCCATAAGATACGATATTTAAAAACGCATATTTTTAACAAAAAAACTGGTCGAGTTGAAGTGCGCAAGTCTGGTTCAGAGAGCTTATAGAAGTAAATTTAAGAACAGACCATGTCCAACGGCAACAGCTATCACAAAATGATCTAAAAAATTTGATACAAACGGAACAATACTTGATTTGCCACCAAAACCGAGGAATCAGCGAGACATTCGAATTAATGCCAGAAATAAGCTGAAAGTACTCTTCTTCGAAGATCCTACATTGTCGATCAGAAAAGCCTCAGTTGACGTTGAAATTTCATACAGCCTTTGCCGTGATATTCTTCTCAAAGATTTACAACTCAAACCGTATAAATACCAGAGTGCTCATCAACTATTGCCACTTGATTATGATAAAAGGGTCATTTTTGCTCAATGGTGGCTGGACTTGGAAAAGGATGTTCACAAATGGTTGATCACTACAGATGAAGCCTATTTTTACCTTACTGAGTCGATCAACAAGCAAAATAACAGAATGTGGCGGAATGAGAGACCTGAGGATTGGATAGAGAAACCGTTGCACGATGCGAAAGTTTTGGTTTGGTGTGCCATTTCCTGCCGAAAAATCTACGGACCTTACTTTTTCGAAGAAACGGTAAATCGGCACAATTACCTGGATATGCTAAAAATATTTTTCTGGCCTAAGCACTATAGAGTTAAGAGTCACAAAAAATACTACTTTCAACAAGATGGGGCTTCTCCGCATATGGCTAATATGGTTCAAGAGTGGTTACAAAGTAAATTTAGGGAGAAATTCGTTACCAAGCAACAATGGCCTCCACGATCACCAGACCTCAATCCATGTGATTATTTCCTATGGGGTTATCTCAAGTCTAAAGTTTATAAGCCATTACCGAAGACTTTCGATGATTTAAAAAAGAAAATCACGAGAGAAATCCAAAAAATAAACACTTCGGCTTTGGAATCAATGTTTTTTGAATTTTACAAAAATATGTCATTTATTATTTGAAAAAAATGGAGATCATATTGATAAAAAAAAAAAAATTCTTATCACTCAATTTCCTTTTAATTTATCTTTAAAATGGTGTATCGGACTTAATAATCCGATTTGATCTACAATTTTTATTCAATTTTAAAGTTTATACTTTTGATTAAATCACCCTGTATATATATGCTTTAAATTTTGGTCGGAGAAGACTGTATATTTATTTTCTTATATTTCTTTATTAAAAAAAATTAAAACTGTTTGACTCACATGCCAGACCGCATTTACAAAATTATACTTTACACTTATGGAGGAATTCACAGTTATGAAATTCATTCCTAGACAGTCGTCGAATTATAAATTTAACTTAATTTATTATCCCTTACGCAGTTCTTCCAGTGTCTCTTGGTCTAAAAATAAACAAATGTGTAGATAAACTGATATATTCTGTAGTATGTCTATATAAATACTTATATAAGCATATCAATAAAATCAAAGATAATTAAACCATATTAAAAATAAAAATTTTCCTTTCATGAACTCTTCGTTTGTATAATCATTACAGTAGAGGTCTTAAAAATAATTTTATATTTAAATCAAATAACAATTAAATTAAGATAATAATGAAATCAAATTACCTAAGGAAGAAACATTAACAAGTAAAACAAACAATAGTAAACAATAAGATTGATTAAATTAACAATACTCAATAACTACATAACCTGAATAATCGTTTTCTGGTAAATAACAAATTGACAAAACAAAACCAACATGATAATGATAATTGGTATACTATTTTGTCATTCATTTTTTATTCTAATCTAAACACAAATTTTTTTATAACAAATATTTCACTAATTTATTTTTAATAATATAAACACTCGGGCAACACTAGCATTAAATATAGATAGCTAACTTAGATAAACACAAAAGTATTGTTTTTATATTGTGTATTCTTGTGTATACATGCTGTATTGTATTTTGAATACCATCAAAAAATAAAGACAGTTTATAAAAAAAAATCTTAATTAAAATTGAATCATTTTTTATTGAAATGGACATTTTACAAGCATTGATTTAACCCTTCGTTGGGTGCAGTCATATTGTAACTTGAAAAGGCATGTTGTATCAAATCATGCAACACGTCTGAAACTGTTTTAATAAAAATATTACGTTGCAAAATAAAAGTTAAAAAAAAAAACCAATTGGTTATTAGAATTAAGAACTATTAAAAAGGTGTTATAATTATAAAATATACTCTAACATTTGATAGCGGAACTTCAGTGGACCTATATAGGCACTTTGAGTGGACCACTTTAGTTTTTCTCATTGGCTACTTAGCGGACAATTAGTGGCAGTCGCTAAAAATGGCTAGCCGATGACTAGCCACTATTAACATGTCTGATAATTATCGGCTTGCCATTTGAAACTAATGGACCACTAAATAACGATGAGCAAAATTCCATTAAGCTGCTAAAAATGCTTATATAAGTCCACTGCAAATCCACTTAAACAATGCTTGCTGGAAAGTCTAAAAATAAAAAAAATAAAAAAAAATCACCAGAGCAAAAAAGTATGAATATTTTTAATTTAAAAGTAACATTCAAAGTTGCACAAACTTTGCTTATAGTAAAATGGTTGACTGCAATGAAGTCATATATGCACTTAATTGAAGTGCATATATGACTTCAATAGTACAAAAATAACACCCATATAACGCTCTATTTTGCTCATAAGATATGGAATGTTACCTGTTGGTACATTAAACAACAAAATATTATAAATTATCATTCTTATTTGAAATGAATATGTTTTTTCATCTTCTGGCATGAGTAAATTTCTTTCCTCCTCAATCTGGAGTAAATCATTCTCCAAACTAGCAATAACCCTGTTACTTGTCAAAACAGCAGCATTATGCTTAGTTTTGAGTTGCCTTAACTTATGCTTTTCATATAATTTCAAAGCTTTTTTTTCAGCTTTAAAGTGACAAACCTGGTCACCTGGTCACTGGTTTTTTGTGTAAGTTTTTTTAAATTTTGTATTTCTGCCCTTAAAGCTTTAATTAGTTTTTCTTTTCATTTAACATTTTGTCTTAGAAAACATAATTGATTTGGCATGCTGTTTAATTCAGCTTTTAATAGTGCTATCTTGCACCGACGTTCTTTGGAAAATTTAGCTAATCGAGAAGACAAGTAAGATACCTACCTTTTAGTTTTTGTTTTATAGGGCTCAACTTCTCTCTAAGTATATGTTTAGTTATGTCTCATTCGCTATAACCTCCAGATGTTGACGGTCCTCTAGTTGAAGGTGATAAAACATTCATATTGGTATATGAAACATCTGAGGAGCCTGAAGATAATACAATATTAGGCAAACTTAATATACGGCTTAAAAAAGATTTATTGGAAGTCAAAAAAACGCTAACTGTCTTCAGCCCTGTTAAAATTTCTAGCCCAATTCAATGATTTATTTATGAGACTCCCAACCTAATTTTTACATGTTTGTATCTTAAAATGTTTAGTGATATATTGAAATGTTTTGAGAAACAAATCTTACTTTTTGAAACGAAAATTATTTTTTGAAAATAATAGAAAATTATGTCTATTTCTACCAACTGTATTACGCTCTGTATTAGAGTCAATGTCTATTTGTGATAATTTAAAATTAGCAGTTAAATACTTTTTGCATTCACCATCAAACAGAAACTTCGCTTTTGGCCCCATGATAGCTAGAAAAAAAAATTAAATTTTTATAATTAAAAAATAACATATTTAAATAATGGTAAATATAACAATATTATAATTGCTAACTACATTACAACTATTTTGTACAATTAAAGAATCTATATTCAACATCATTATTGTTATTAATAGTACATTCTACCCCTCCTCACTGCGAGTGTATCGAATTATTGAAGCTTAAAACAGTTATCTAATTGGAGTAATGAACCAGCATTCCTTTGATAAATACTTGATGTCCAAACAACAACAAATTTTTACCTAATTGGAGTGTAGTCATAAGGTGCCTGAGTATGCTTTTTTTTGAATGAAATTTGGCAGGTAGTGTGAAAAAAGGTTTTTAAAGTTGAGAGAATATATTAGAAAAATGAACCGGCATTCCTTCAATATATACTTTTCAACAAACTTGAAAAAGCGTGTCACAGAATTAGGACAAAAAAACGGCTTAGTAAAATCCGGATTTACGCGTACCTAATATATGTGTGTATGTGTGTGTGTGTGTGTGTGTGTGTGTGTGTGTGTGTGTGTGTGTGTGTGTGTGTGTGTGTGTGTGTGTGTGTGTGTGTGTGTGTGTATATATATATATATATATATATATATTTGAGATCCTCAAAAACATTTACTTTCTCTTAAAATAAAATCAAATATTATGATATTATGTAAAATATTGTCATAAGTTATACTATATTATATAGATTATACTATCGTAGGTTATACTATTTAATAATGAATAGTGTCATAGGTTATAAGATTCAGCAAATATTATATTTCAACGAAGTATAACCTATGACTTGTTAATTTTATACTAATAGTATGATTTAAGGACTTCAAATCATTCATACTTTTTATTATTTATTTTATATTTATATCATTTATAGTATAAGTAAATGATATACGTATAATTATATTTAAGTATTTACATAATTGTATATATACATAAATACATAAATATAATATTATTATTATATATATATATATATATATATATATATATATATATATATATATATATATATATATATATATATATATATATATATATATATAGATATATATTCATATCATAATTATGTATATACATAAATACAATGTTAAATATAATATAAATATAGTTATATATTTATATCATTTACTTATATAAATGGGTATATCTGCAGTTAAGCGGCATATACTAATTTTTATAGTTTACACTCATTTTTACAGTTTATCTTACATTCTATTTCTTCATTTACTTCACATATTTTTATTTATTTTGGTTACAACTTTATACTTATTTTACGAGTTTGATCTTACATTCATTTTGCGTGGCTTGGTTTAAATAATATGTAGATCAAACATTTCCTTTTAATTATGCCAATAAGTGTAGAATCATAATTGTTCTCATCATCATTATTATCTTTTGTTCCGTTTTTTATAATATTTTTACATGCATAAAAAGTGATGTGATTGAGTTAATTGTTAGAATTAAATTGAATAATAATGTTAGCTTAACAATGTAATCAAAAATGATGAAAACTAGTAATGTAAAAAGGTAAAATGAAGATAACACAATATTGTGGGTAAATAAGTTTTTTAATCTATAGATAATTTGGAGTATATAAATATATTGCTACTTTTTAATGTAAGTTTAGTGCTTAATATCTACTTATTATTAGAAATTAGGTCCAAAACGGTTTAACTGACTTTTAAATCACCTGGCACATCATCAGGAGAAAAAGATTGCGGTAAAATTGGAGGCTGAGTAGTATCAACCGTTAGCACATGAAGACATCAAATAGTAATGATGATTTTCAAATAGTAATGATGATTAATTATACTTTTGCTTGATTTCTTTGCAAGTTAAACGTGCTTAATGTATTGAAATCTTTTATTGAAATACAGAACATTTATAGTTACATTTGTGTAGATCACAGTGTATTTATAGTTTTAAGATAATTGGAATATGTTTTTATGATTTTTATATGTAGTATTTCATGGAGAACATTTTTTCAAAAACAATACGAATATGTAATGTTATCATGGAGTCAATGAGTTCTGATTTATTGGATAAACAACGTAAGATATTCTTTTTATATTGTGCATCCCAAAAAATTTCATTGATATTGAAATTGATATATAAAATAAAAGAAAACAACAACAAAAAACTCATCACGTGCATATATATATATATATATATATATATATATATATATATATATATATATATATATATATATATATATATATATATATATATATATATATATATATATATGCACTTAATGAGTTTTTTGTTGTTGTTTCTTTTATCTTTCATACTTTTTTTTTTTTTTTTTGTATTTATTATAAAAATATGTATTACTTGATTAATGTATAAGAGAAATCTATTAATTTTTTATTTAATCTTATTACAAACTTTTTTTTAACAACTACTTTACTTTTAGCTATTTTGGATATAAATATTTTTAATAATATAACTAATATAATATTATAACTTATTTTACGATTAATAACAAAAGCCAAAAGTGAAGATACTTTTGGCTATTTTTGGGTGACTTGGTTGTAATTGCTAAATCTATCAGCTTGACAGGCAGAAAAATATGAATATCAAAAAATAACAAACATTAGTTCATGCAAGCATCAAATTGAAATGATGGTAGAAGTTTACCCGTTCGCTAACCTTAAACTTTTATATGTATTGTATTGCAAGGGAATTTTATTGAAATAAAAATATTTAGTAATATAAAACTTATTACTAAAATGACTGCATATTTATAGTTTAAAATATCCCACATTCCAATTTATATCACCCATGCAACTTTTTCAGGTAGGCAAACATCACTCCGCCTCACCTTTTCTGTTTGACTTATTTTACTTTATCTATCTTTATAATATAACTTAAAGATTTATATATTTATAAATCTTTAAGTTAAAATCTTGCATTTGTCTCCCAAAAGTCTCTGAGTTAAAATCTCGCGTTTATTAAAGTAATGGTTGTTTGTAAAAATAGCAATAAATGTTAAAAACAAACAAAATCTACCAAAAGTAGCATAAAAAAAGGCAAAGCATCGGCTAAACGCCGCACAGTGGAAAATAGTACTACAAAAATGTACCATAAATGTTTTTTGCTCAAATTTCAATTTCACAGCAGAAATTAATTTTTTTTAATAGTTTAATAGTTAATCTTTACTACAATGTAAAGATTTCAGCAAATTTTATGTAAAAAGATAATTTTTGAAGCCCAACTGTTTCATATTTTTGTAAATCTTCAATTGAAACTCATTTGCTTCATTACTTTAAAAGTTATTTTCTATAAAACATTTTATGAATAAGTATAAAGTGTTATACATTTTTGAAAGCATCATGTTTTGGAGATTTTAGAACAAACTCATATTTTAATAATATGGTTTTGTTTACTAATAATTAATTAAACTACAAAATGAGCTAGAAAATAAAAAATCTGAAAGTTTACCCATATTTTTAGTAGTCACCCACGCTTCCCCACGCTTTGTTTTTGTAATTGATTTGTAGCTTAGATGTCTATAAAATTTTTTTATTAAAAATCAGGTGCGGATACGTGCGGTTTCTAAAATTACAGATAAAAAAAGTGTTAAAAGTCAGAAAACAGAAAACCGCTTTTTATCGTGGTTTCAGACTATATCTGTTTATAACAATAGTTTTGCGTAAGTTATTTTGTCTATTTTTTATTGAGAATCAATTTTGATGGACATACATTCTATTATTGGTACTCTTTACGACCATCTATGTTTAACAAATGTTGTAATGGAATATTAGTGAACTTTTTTTAAAAATGATAGATGGAAAAGTGGCTCAGGTATTAACGGATACGCCTTCTGCGTCTGCATGTGCAATAGGTGGAGCTACTCGTCAAATGAACAATTCGACCAAAGTGTCTGCAAGGCCCAAAAATAAAAGTTCGTCTCAATTTGGACTGACCACGCTACATGCCTGGATTCGGCGTATGGAAAAATACTACATATTTTCTACAACATGTCTTTCCAAACATGATCAGCTAAAAGTAAAGAAAAAAAATTAAAAAAGAAAAAAAAAAAGACCTTGGTACAGAAACGTTTTCGTGACCAGCAAGGGTTAACCGTCAACATACCAAAACAAGTAAGTGGTTATACCAATGATGGTAATACTGCTAGAAAATTTTTTTACAATGCAAGCTGCTCTTCTGAAATCTATGGAGAAAATAAAAATTTGATAACGCAACTTTACATAATTCTATAAGCTCTCTTCTTAGGTGTAATGATAAATGCTGAAAGTTTTGTTACATGTGCTACAGAAACTGCCCGCATTTATATGAGTAATTATAATTTGAACTATATGCCGTCTTTAGTACACAAAATTTTACTTCACGGAAAAAGTATCATAAAACATTTTACAGTACTGCCTATTGGTCAACTTTCAGAAGATGCGCAAAAAAAAAGAAAATGTTTTTTAAAAAGTTCAAAAAGTACGTGTTTGTTTTTAGTCTAGAGTTTAGCCGAAAGCTCGTATAAATATATTTTTTAATATGAATACATTTTCCAATTAAATAAGCATTTTATGTATTTTTTGTTGTTTCGAATACTTTCAATGTTTTTTCATTTAATTAAAAAGAACATGTTTATTTAAAAAAAAAAAAAAAAAAGAATGATTATTTTGAATTTTTTGATTTTTATTTACCAATTTTATATTTAAATTTTTTTTTATAAAATATATTTCTTTAGAAGCGTCATATACTACTTTACATTTATGCAAAATTTCAACACTTAATCTTTAGGAACAAAAAAGTTATTGATTTTTGATCCAAAACAGACCTTTATTTTCCACAGTGCGCCGTTCGAAAATCGGCTGCTATGCATGGACTATGCCTTAAACGGTAAGCAAGACTTGGATTGGATCATGCGTGTCAGCCGATGGTGGGCCAGTAATGATGCCGATGGTGGGCCATGCATAGGCCAAGCATGGCAATTTTGCTAGGTATAGTGTGATGCTAATTTTGAAATCTTTTAATTTTGTCCGTGTAAGATAATTTAATTTGAATGTTTAAATTAGGTAAAATTATGACTTTCTTGTGCAGCAATAAAAACGCCTGTAGAATAAGACCCACTACATATAATTTGATAAAAATTAGTACTAATGCAGCATATGGCCACAGCAAACTATAAATAAAATTTCAGTCGGATTTGTATACTGGTTAAGGATATATGGCAGTTTTAGTTTATATTTTGTTAATATTTTGCTACTTAGACCTCGAAACGTTTACGATTACTGCAATATTCGATTACTATTTTCAAAATAAAAGTTACATGAGTGCTTTACTTTTGTTAATATTACATAGTACTATGTAATATCAATAATTTTTTAAATATTTTTTTATTGCTAGATATACCATTTTCTTTCTATAGACAAAAATATTGACTTGCTATTTGAATTGTGGTTTGAATGTTGTAAAACTTGCCCAGACGTGTCGTTGAACCACGGATCACTACTTTCTGAGGCTAGCGAGCTTACCGCTGAGCTACGGCTACTCAAATATAGTTGCAACTTTCATATTGCGAGCAAAATTTAGTTTACCAGCATTTGCATCAATCAGTAATCAGATTTATTCAATATTGGGGTGAGTTTCTGACAAATCTTTTGATACCGCAACAAGAACTTGTTTGCTCTAGTGTCTTTGCCAGTCCTTTTTTGAACAACCCGAACTGTGCCAGAATCTCCTTTTTGGTAGGTAACTTTTACGTAACTCCAGGTGAAAATTCAATCAACGAATGACCTGCTTATAAAAAGTTCTTATAAAAATTTGGCTCTACCATCTTGCTGCTTGATGCTTGGTCTACAGTTCTGACCCTTTTCTTTAATCTATTGTTTGATATTCCCGTTCTGTTATATTCTACTGAAAATAAATCTATTTTCTTACTTGGAAAGTTATTATTGATCTGATGCAATTAAATAATGATATTGCGACGTCTGATTTTTTAAACTTAATTTCTTTTTGTAATATTCGTCCTTTTATTACTTTACCGACTAGAATTACTGATCACTCTGCCACAATTATTAATAATATTTTCTCTAGTTTAATAGCTAATGAAATTGTTTCAGGAAATTTGGCAACTTCTGTTTCTGATCACTTACCTCAATTACGTATTTGTCCCAACTTCAATAAATTATTTATACCATGCAGACATTTATATAGCAGGAGTTTTAAAAACTTTAATATAGAAAATTTTGAACCTGATTTATCATTAATTGACTGGGACAATGTTATAAAATCCAATGATACTAAAACTTGTTTCCAAACGTTTATTACTGAAACAGCATTGATTTTAGATTGCTACGCCCCGCCCAAAAAAAGTATAGTAATATATAATTTCTTTTGTAATCCATGGTTTGAATCGATGTTTGAAGTATCAAAAACTTCAAACGTCGATTCAAACTATGGATTACAAAAGAAATTATAAAATCTATTTAAGTGTGCAATTATTTCAAACAAAAAATGTTAAGATCTATAGATCTTTTTAATAAAAAAAAGTTTAAAAGTATTTTTAACAGATATAAATATATGATAATTACATTAACTAAACTTAGTAAAAAAACCCATTTTAAAATTTTTTTTTCAGAAAATGTAAAAGGTCTTCATGAACTTTGGAAAGGCCTAAACACTCTAATTAATGTAAATAAATTTAATAAATCGTCTACCAACTGTTAGCAACACAATAAAATATATATAACTGATCCAACTCTAATTTCTGAATCATTTTAACACTTTTTTTACAAATGTTTCTCATAAACTCAAATCCAATATTCATTCGTCTTACATTAACTATCAAAAGTATCTTAAACATCCAAATTTTCATAGTTTATTATTATTTCGAAAAAATATTCCTAAGTTGAATCCAAAAAAATCATTAGGTCCAACAGCATTCCCACAAATATTCGTACAGATTTTAATTATGAATTTTCAAATATTCTTTTTAAACTATTTAATACTTAATAACTTATAACTTTTTAATATTTAAATGGAACATTTGATATTTTAAAATTATCTTGCGTTATTCCAATATTTAAAAATGGCTCTAAACTTTCATGCACTACTACAGGCCTAATTCTCTTTTATCTAACATTAGTAAGCTTCTTGAGAAGCTTATGTATTTTAAGGTGTACTCTTTTCTAAACTCATTTAATTGTTTAAATAATTTTCAATTTAGTTTTCGATCAAAACATTCTACATGCCATGCATTAATAGGTATAAAGGAAAAAATTAGGATAGCTCTTGATACTGGTCATTTCGTTTGTGATGTTTTTATCAATTTACAAAAAGCTTTCGATACCGTTGACCATAGTATTTTGATTTCTAAATTAAATTATTATGGAATTCGCGGTATTGTAAATGACTGGTTTCTATCTTATCTTTCAGATCTAAAACAATTTGTAAGTATTAATGGTTTCAGTTCTAGTAATAAATCAGTTTTGTGTAGTGTTCCTCAAGGTTCTGTTTTAGATCCTCATTTATTTTTAATCTACTTTAACGATCTAATCAACTCTGTTCACTTCTCTTCAGTTCATCTGTTTGCTGATACTAAAAATCTCTGGCAGATCAACAAATCGTATCATTCTTTATGTAAAAATGTTGATTCGGATTTAAAAGGTATAGTTCTCTGGTTAAATGTTAACCTAATATGTCTCAATACCAAAAAAACTGAACTAATTTCTTTTTCATCTTTGAGAAGAAACTATTTCTTTAAAAATGTTAAAAACAAAATCAAAATTAGTTATAAACGGCAACCCAGTAGGCACGCCGACGTATATATGACGTCGAAAAGACGTCTTTTTAGAACCGGTTCGAAATGGTAACGCCAGATGACATCATTATAGGATTTAATAAGGAAATAAAAATCAAGTTTAGAGTTTAATCAAATAAAATTTCTTTAATTTAAAACCAAATTAAATACAAAAACTTCAAACACATTAATTTTCTAAATGCATATTTAAATACATATAATTGCAATGTGAGTTTTTAAAATACAAAACAAAAATGTAGCATAATATTACTAAATACAAACATGTATTTGACCTATACATATATATATGTTTATAAATAAATTTTTAATTAATAAGTAAAATAAAAATTATAGAAAAGTAAATTAAAAAGAGCAGTCAAATTTTAACTTTTTTTTAAGGTTATTTAAGGACTTTTAAGAAGGATTTCTTTTCCAAGGATATTTAAGGTTTTTAAGGAGGATTCGGAACCCTGAAAATATATGTCAATAAATAAATGACGACATATTGGCACTTTCTCAGCAGACATTGTTGTCGTGGATTTGCAGTGAACCTATATAGGTATTTTGAGCAGTTAAATGGAGTTAAACTCATTGTTTACTTAGTAAATGACTCATGTGGCCAGCCGATAACATTCCAACAAGTGATATAGTGGTTATTCATGTTATCCACTTTTGGCTGCTGCCACTAATGGTCCATTAAGTATATTATGACCAAAACTGCAACCACCTATAATGCCTATATAGGTGCACTGAAATTCCTCTTTAAATGTTTGCTGTGTTATCTATTTTTTTGCTAAATATTAAAACTAAAAACCATAAATTATTAAATATTCATTCATATAGAAAAAAATATTAACTCACTTCCATCTTTAAATACGCTTTTCTCATTCTTATTTGAAGTTGGATAAGTAACTAAAAAATAAACTTTATCAAATAATAAATATAAATATTGATTTTAATTATGATTATTTTTTTGGAATTTTTAAAGAATGATAAATAAAATAGAGAAATTAGTTACAATTATCTTCTAAAGGATTATTTAAAGCAGACTTTGACATGTCTGGTACAACTAATGTCTTTATTCTGTGATTTTTTTTGGAGAAAATTCGAATTTCAAAAGAGTAGGATAAGTCACTAACAAATAAGAACACTTTTACCAAAATTTGTTACCATTATAAGATTTTAAAAACAACTTATCAGAAACAAAAGACTTGACAGTTACATTTATATTTTTTGTTGTATAGAAAACCATTTTATATTATTGTCTTAACTCAAATAAAAAAATAGGTATTTAGTTACTGAATAAGACTTGGTTTCATTAAAATGCCAACAATACAAATATTCAGCGGCGGTTTTAAGCACAGGCAAAGCAAGCATTTGCCGGTGGCCTCGCGCTCAGGTGGCCTCGCATTTTTTTTTCTTAGTACAAGTAATATAAAAAAATTTTCTTAGTACAATAAATATAAACAACGAAACTCATTTATTAAAATTCAATATAATGTATGCGTACAGTATTTTTATAAACAGTATTTTTATAAAATATTCAACTTTACATATACATCTATTATTATGTATGTAGCAATTTATTTTTGCGTTATACATAATGCCTGGCAACCATATGAAAGAGTATGCGGTTTCTAGTCTCATATACATTGACAATGACTGTGAAAAATATATCTTTGCCCATATGCACCTACGCGTCTCAAAGGCTTTTTCTGTTTTTCCATCCTCCTAACTGAATGACTTTTTGTTTGTTTGTTTATTTATTTTATATAATATTTTCTTAACATTTTTACTGTTGCACAAGACATAATCTGAGCAGTGATGGGATGTTATGCTGGTTCGAGGTATTTGTTGTAGCGGTTTCTCTTATAGCCATAGATCAGTGTTTATTCCATGTATAGGTGTTTTATCCATTGTGGATTCAATGAAGTATGGCTACATTTGCTAACAGTTATTGACAATAGTCCTATAAGCGGGGCTGCCCCCTCCCTGGGAATAAAGTTGGAGACTCTCCTTGCATTGCTGTTAAAGCCATCTTGGGTTCTTTGATTTACGACTGGCACTTCCCTTATTATTGTTGTGGCTTTTATATTCACTCCTTACGCTGGCTTTTGATTAGACTCGACGTTACAGAACTTACAACAAAGACTGATTTTTCTTTTACTAATTTATCACATTTACATACTAGTTTTATTATTTTACATTAATGTTTTCATGAGGACGCTTGTTCCTTCCTTTTGACTTTGAGTCTTTATGCATTTTATGAGCTGAGTTCTTTATGTACATTTTAATATACAAAATCCTGGTACGTTTTTGGTTTTATATTGAAAAGATTTGTGGTTTCTGTAGTATTATATTTGTTTTACGTCGCTATGCCCTTTTTGTTTTTGTGAGCACTTTAATGTCTTCATTAACGATCTTTTTATTTTTCCTGACAACAATTTTGTTTTTAGTTTCTCGTTTGTTATAGTTTGTTATATTGCTATAGCTATAGTATGATTGTTGTTGGTATAAAAAATGTTGTGTTATGATTGTGTGCGAGTTACAATTTTTTGGTATAATGTAAGTAATGAATGATGTAAAAAACCAAATTAAAAACTCATAAAAATTTGTAAATTAAAACTCATAAAAAACTATTTACGTTCCACTATGGGTCAAGACCGCTTATCTGCATTAGCTTTAATTTCCATTGAAAATAAAATAAGTCGGTCCTTGGACTGTTCTGATTTAATTGATGAGTTTGCGTCTTTAAAAGTCAGAAAGGTTAAGTTTTAAGTCAATGTAATCGATCCTCCTAAAATCTGCGAAAAAAATAAATGGTATCGCATTTTGAGTAGTCTTATTAGTGCATCTTCATCCAAAATAAAAAAAATACTTAATGTACATTTAAAACCTATGTGCGTTTTTTGCTTCGTTACGTTCTAATAAATATCCAAAATACAATAGAACACAAGAATTAAAAACTCAACTAATATAATAGAAAACTTGCCTATGGCCTCGCATATGGTAAATCCGCCACTGCAATAATTAAAATAATCAAGCAAGCTAATATTGGCCACAATTGTTTACTAGAGAATTTAAATAAAGGTAAACCATTAATAAAATGTTCTTAATACGTGAAAATAAAAAAAATAAAAATGTTCTTAATACTTGCCTGCATTTTAAAATAAGAGTAATTACCACCACACTTTTTAGAAACAGTTAATAACTGTTTATCTAGAAGATGCAGGGAAAATTTTAAAAAACACCTATAGGTATAACTTAGTTATACCTCTAGGTCTTTTTTAAAATTTTTTTTGCATCTTTGCAAAGTTCCAAAACCTTGATTTTGTAATATTTCAAGAAGTTTATTAAATAATGTACTGGTATTATTATTTGGAAAGCACAATCTAAAAGTTGTCAATTAAAGATATTGAATTTTATTGAACTATCAGGATAAACTCTCTGTATCATTAATAGGTTTTCCTTTTGAAAAATATAATTCTGCATGAGATTCTGCGATGTCTAAATTTTTCAAATAGTCAGAACTTGGTTCTTGATATAGTATATCGAGTATTATACTTGATATACTAAATCACGAACCAAGTATATACTAAGGTGACTAACGTTCTCCTTTTTACGTAAAAGAGCGCCGTAAAAATCTTAGTTTTAATTACCTTTGGCGCTGCGCTCTCTTACATAAAAAGGAGGACGTTGGTCAGCTTAATATACTTAGTATAAATATATATAGTATATCATATACTCTGTTTTAACTATTTCTTTAATATCTGTATCAATTTCTATATCAATATTAACACGATTCTTAAGTAATTAAATATATAAAAAAGATATACATACAAATTAGCAAGAACCTGTCTATTATTCGCTTTCATTTATTAATTTGAGATGCCATAAAAACTCTTTTTACATTTGAAGGTTCCTTTTACCTTTGTATTAAAAATGCGTTTTTAATTAAAAAAATAAGACTTAATAATTGCGTGATTTAACTAATTTAATTTTGATTTAACAATAAAGCATTCTTGATCTTTTTTGGACAAAATTTTTTGGACACGAAAAAGACATTCAAAAGACGTTTAGAATTTAAATGGGACGGACGGACGCTAATTGAACGTCCAAAGGACGTCCTTTTTACTCTCCGTGCCCACTGGGTATATCCTTCAAGAGTTATTAAATATCTTGGTGTATTAATTGATTGCACGCTTTCATGGAACTTTCATGTTAATGAACTTTTTTGAGTTCTTGAGCTAACAGTATGCTTTCGATAACTCGTCATTATGTCGATAAAGTTACACTAAAGAATATTTACTATGCATTATTCTCATCTCATCTTATATATTGTTGTCAATTTTGGGGTCAAGTTGGAAACTATCGCATTAATAAATTTGCGGCCATGGCGCAGTAGTGTGAGTGCTGGCTTTAGATGCAGGAAATCCAGGTTTGAAACGAGCTCTGGACATATTTTCCATCCCCACATTTCCAGCACTAGTAAAGTATGCTAATCTTCCTTTTTTTGTTTTTGACTCCTTAAATAAAAACTTACCATCTCCTATCACAAACTTGTTCACAGAAAGTAAACTATTACATTCCTACTCTACTAGAATTATACATAAGGGTAAACTACATGTACCATTTTTTAAAACCCAGAAATATGGCAAAATTTCTATTTTTCATCAGTGAGTCTGTGAATTAAACAGGAGCATTGCATGCATTTTGAAAAAGTCCAAAAAACTTTATCCTAAAATACCTTTAATCCATCTTAAACAATATCAATTTAGAAAAAATTCTGAAAAATTTTTTATTTTAACTTTTAGACAATATTTTTAACTTTCCTTCCAATTAAAATATTTTTTTAATTTTCTTTTTTTCATTACTAAAATTATCATCAGTACTTTGTGATTAAATTTTCCTTTTTTTTTTTTGTTATTAAAACCTGAAAATTATGATTTCTACATGTTTGTTTTAATGTATGTTCTATGTGCTTTAATCTATGTGCCTACGGTCCATATGATAAACGTATTGTTCATGAGATGTTTGATGATATTGGTATCGGTAAGTCTAAAATTGTTAAAGTATTTAGGTTTAAAAGTAAAACTGGAGATAAAACTCCAGCTCCAATTTTGATGGAGTTACCTGGGAAAAGATGAACGTCTTGAAACGAATAAAGCTGCTAGACGAATTAGAGGTAGTACTAAGTTTAAAAATGTATATATGAATTTTGATTTAACGCCAACTCTACGAGAATTTTATAAGCAATTTGTAAATTTGTAAAAAAAAAAGCAATTGGTAAACGAACGTAATTGTTTGAATAAAGATTTATCAAGTGGTGGAGTTAGTGACTACAGATACGTGATTCAGAGCAACAATATTGTCAAAATACCTATCCATTAATGATAATATATTTTTCAAAAACTTAAAAGAATTCTGTTTTTTGTTTTATAATGCATATTTAAATAATATTACTGAACTATTTAGTTTGTTTCAATTTTAAACTCTCCATAACACAATATTCTAGTTTATTTATTTTTTACTGTAAAACGAAAACAATTATAATGAAAAACCACAAATAAAATGCAACAAATATTGCAACTTTTTGATATTGAAATATACACTATGAAATTCACTACTAACGCAAAGCAAATAACAAGTACTAAGTAACTGTGTTCTATAATTCATAGATTACAACAACAAATGGACTTATTAAAAATTGGATAATCAAAAATTTAGAAGACATTAGTAAGGTTTTGTTAATTTTTTGTTGTATTTTTTAACGTTTGTAAGTCGCATTTTTATACGCTTTTTTACATTTTTCAAGTTAATTTTTACACACACAAAAAAAAAAAATTAAAATTTTTTTGGTTGAATATTGCTTAACTTACCCCAACCCATAATAAAATCACTCCCCAAATTTAATTTTCAAACATTTTTTAGTATGACGTACCCTAATATATATATATATATATATATATATATATATATATATATATATATATATATATATATATATATATATATATATATATATATATATATATATATATATATATATATATATATATATATGTATATATGTATATATATATATATATATATATATATATATATATATATATATATATATATATATATATATATATATATATATATATATATATATATATTAATGATAAGTTTAATTCTCATAAACTCACTTTCAACAATCTAAATATTGAAAATAATCAACAAATATGGACATGTATTAAAAGTGGTAACCTAAAGTAATTGGTTGGTTGTATTTATAGGCCTTCAAATAATGACAACACTTTGAATGATAAAATAATCAGCACAAAATATAATGCCAAACGTTATGTTGATAATAAGATAAAACAACCGAGTTATGGTTTTCAAAATCGTATTTTCTTTTTCGACTTTAAAAGCCGTCAGTTAAGCAAAGTTTCTTAAATTAAACAAAGCTGAAATCTGTTAAACTTCAAAAAAAATGTCTATTAAACGGTTATGAAAGCCGTAAAAAGTTGTAGCTTTAAATTTTAATCGACTTTGAAAACCTTTAAAAGTTGTTAAAACCTAATTAAAACGATGTTGAAAGCCACAAAAAGTCGTAACTTTAATTGTAATCGTCTTTGAAAACCTTTAAAGTTGTTAAAACCTAATTAAAACGATGTTGAAAGCCACAAAAAGTTGTAAATCAAAAATTTACCTAAAAATGAGTTCTGGGTCAACATCGACCCTGAGTAGTCAACTGCAATCCAACCATAAGGATGAGTACATCGAAATGTGTCAGAATTAAAAGATACGAGATCAGGCAGAAGCTGCCAAGGAGGCAAATTTGAAGAGGCAGAAGATGAATTGGAAACAGTTAGCGCTGGTAACTTAGTTAAATAATGGATGTTACGGTGCGATGTAGCATGTCAAATTTATATGATTTTTTTATTGATGTAAACAATGGTACCCGAAGTTAATTCAATGTTAACAAATGTATACGATTTTTTTTAGGTAAAAGGAAAAGAAAAAGGGTTCTAAAAGCCAGAAAAAATCTTTGCTTCCAACAAAAAGCACCACTCGACTTTATGGTGACATGGAGCTCATGATTTACCTTGCAACTGACAATCAGCCTTTCTCCATGTGCGACTCTATCCCGCTTCAAAGACTGCTTGCCCACTTTGACTCGAGATTTAAGGTTAAAATTGGTGCCAGTATGGCTTGCTTCAAGTTACCTCTTCTCTATAGGAATCTTTGTTGAACTCGAGAAACAATTTCCAAGAAGAAGGTGTTTTTTTTATGCTGTAGGCTGCCTGCTACACCCCTTCTTGAAAGGCCTACAACTACACTTTTATGGTGTAAGGGATAAGATTTTTGACAAGTTAAAAGCCAGTCATCCGATAACAACAGACTAGATGTCAAACCAGCAAAGTATAATGTCTCAGATGAGATCACCCATGAGCTTCTTGAAGATGATGGTGAGACTGAATTCCGGAAGGCAGCAGCATAGGGAATTGCTGTTAAGTATAATATTAAGACAAATTTCTTTAAAACTAGTTAAACATACTTCTTCTAATCTTAATGCAATCAAACAAACATTCATAAAAATTTTAATTTGAGGATACAATGTCATATGGGGGAGAGGGGGGCGGTTCAAAGTTCAACAAACTTTTTAAAAATTATTTGAATTTAAACAATTTAAGATTACAATAAGCGAAGTTATATGAAGTTTACTAAACGTTTAACTTCCTTCCTTTTAGACTGTGTCCAGTCAGTTCGGGCAAACAAATGCCACAGCTGAGGGTCCTCCGATTACCGTTGAATGGGCAAAATTCAGAGAAACAACTGTGATAGATTCGAAGGTTGATGTCCTCAGTTGGTGGCGGACACATTGCGAAGAGATACCCACCTTGGCAGGACTAGCACGGGAGTATTACTGCCTGCCAGCCTTAACTGCCTCAAGTGAGTGAGCCTTGAAGCTGGACAGGTGGTCCATGAAAAAAGATGCAGGTTGTCTCCAAAAACCACTGAGAAGTTGGTATTCTTCAACGAGAACTTCAATCTGTTAAATTCCATTATATCAGTTTAGGAATACCGCTCCATGGAAGAGCAAATGGCAGCTAGAGCTGCTCCAGATAGAGATCAAAATGATGATGATGACTCAGACTAGGATAATGATGATGATATCGCTACATTAAAAATGAAATCTCCATTATTGTTAAATGGAAAAGGAAAGACAGACATCATTTGGGCTCCCAAGGCCAGGAACTACCACACAAAAATGAGAAGGAAAGACTGGAAACGCAGAACTAAATATTCTTTACTAGGGTAGCTGCTTGGAATATTTTAGATTAAATAATCGATAAAATGCAAATAATTTTTTCACATGTTTAAGGAATTGGATTTTTGAAATCTAGAATGATTATTAAATAAATGCAAGGGTTTTTTGTATATTCTGTATTTCTATAATGTTATTGTACTGTATACTTCAAGGGCAGAGATTGCTAGCATATACCAAACCAGTTTTCACTTCACTTTTCTTTATATCGGTATCTTTGAACCTGAATATTGGTAGCTTCTCGTTGATTGTGATTTTTTCCAAACCTAAGGGATATAGTCTAGTAGAAGAGAAGGGAAAAGCATAATAGTATTAGTATAGCCACATACAACTTTGAAAGCCTTTAGAAATTTTAAACAACTTTAAAACACGCCTTTTTCGAATTTACACAACTTTTTACGATTTTGAAAACCGCGAAAATATATTTTATCTGAAGTAATACGATTTTGAAAGCCGTTTAATCAAATTTTATACAAATTTTAACGATTTCGAAACACGTTCACACACGCCTTTTAGAGACGTCAAAGCTTCGACTTCGACTTCAAAACACATCGACCTCAATTGTTTTATCTCTGGTTTTTACTAACACATTATTACCTGGAGACTTCAATTATAACACAGTTTTATGGTTGAATGAAGTCTTATAGTCCTCATGCTTCTAATTTTATCAGTTGTTTTGAAAATTGTTATTTTTCTCAATGTATTGAAGAACATACGTTTCAAAAAGCTAATGATACTACTAGTAACACATTAGACTTATTAATAACTGATGATGCTAATCGCATTGAATGTATTGAGCATAATGTACCTCTTGGCAACACAGAACAGGGACATCATGTTGATGTTTTATTGTAAATGGGATTCAAAATAATATTTAAAATATGATTAAATTTAACTATAAACGTGGTGATTATGAATCATTAACATCATTTCTAAATAATATTGACTGGTCCAATGCGTTTAATTACAAAGACATTAATGATTCTTACGACGTTTTTATAAGTCTTATGATTCAGCCTGCAATAAATTTATTCCTTTAATGAAAAGCAACAACACTCGTAAATTATGGATGAATGATGAGTTAAAGTCACAAATAAAATTAAAAAACAAACTTTGGTTGAAAAACAAAAAGTTAAATTGGTCAAATAGTGAAACAAAAAAGGAATATAATCGAGCAAAAAGAGCAGTCTCCAAGCAAATTGAACAAGCTGTCTAGAACTACGAATCGAAAATAGCACAAAAAGCAGAATCTGATCAAAAATTATTGCATAGTTAATTTAAAAGTTAGCATAAGATAAAAGTTTTATATTAATACGATTGAAGACCACAATGGAGTATGTACGAATGATTCAAATAAAATTGTTAATATCTTAAATGATTACTTTCATTAAATGATTACTTCTGTATTCATTAACAATGATTCAAAAATCTACCATATTTTGATATACGTTGTGTGAATAAAATGGAAAATATAGCTGTGGAAGAAAAAGAAGTACTTGATAAATTAATTGCAATCAATACAAAAAAGTCTATTGGTCCTGATGGTATTCATCCTTATGTCCTTAATAATTGTAGTAGAGCTTTTGCTCAACCATTGATATTACTTTTTAAAAAGTAACTATCTGAAATGCCAATCCCTAATATATGGAAGAAGCTAATGTAACACCATTGTTTAAGAAAGGTGATAGAAGTAAAGCATCTAATTACCTGCCGATATCATTGATATCTGTGGTATGCAAAATCTTAGAAAGAATTATATCAGAAAAAGTCATGCATGATCTATCAACTAATAACTTATTATCAATATACCAACATGGCTTTTTAAAAGGCAAAATTTTTACTACAAATTTATTAGAGCATATAGATATAATTACAACTGGGTTAGCAAATAATAAATCATTTGATAGTCTTGATACAGATTTTGCTAAAGCTTTTGATAAAGTATCTTACAGAAGATTATTACACAAGTTGCAATTGTATGGTTTGAATGAAAGCCTTATCAATTGGATAAAATCATTTTTAGCAAATCGTAAACAAAGAGTGGTAATAGGTTATTCTTTGTCTTGTTGGAAAATGGTTCTTAGTGGTGTCCCACAGGGATCTGTTCTGGGGCCCTTGCTGTTTTTAATCTTCATAAACAATTTGCCAACTTTATTATCCAATCCATGTAAATTATACGCTGATGATGATAAATTTATTGATGAAGTTAATGATGTAATTGGTAAGCAATCACTGCAGGAAGATATTAAAGTACTTGCTAATTTGTCAAAAGTCTGGTTGATGAATTTTAATTTTGATAAATGTAAAATTATGCACATTGGGAAATGTGTATGATTTTACAGTTATCAAAATTATGATTATATGATGAACAGTAATAGTAGTATTGAAACTTTAGGTAAAACAACTTATGAAAAAATGTAGGTGTCATAATATCAAATGATTTAAAATGGGATATGCAAGTCAACTCAGCTGTTTTGAAAGCTAATAGTAAATTGGGAATACTAAAAAAATGTTTTATATTCAAAAATGCTAACAAAGTCAAGTTATTATTTACAAGTTAGGCCACATTTAGAATATGCAGTACAGGTTTGGCCTTCTTATTTTAAAAAATATTTTCAAAATCTGGAAGATGTTCAACGCCGTGCAACTAAATTGATTTCGGAATTAAGGCACCTACACTATTCAGAACGTTTTAAAAAACTGAATTTAACAACACTTAAAGAGCGTAGAACATTGCACCTGTATTAGCTCATTCTTTGCAAATATCTGGTCCTGCATCTCAGACAAGAAGTAATAAACGTCGTTTTTGCTTAAAAAATAGCAATAGTATTTCCATCAAATTACGCGAAAACTTTTTCACGATTAGAAGGACACGTGTCTGGAACAAATTGCCAAATGAAATTATCGAAGCTGATTGAATTAAATGTATTTAAGTTTGAATTGAAGCTGATAGAATTGAATGTATTTAAGATTGAATTGAATGTATTTAAGCTGATTGAATTAAATGTATTTAAATACAAACTAAATAAACTATCGCTTTTATCTTTAGTTTCTTAAACTCTAATTAATTTATTTTTATTTCTATTTATGCATTTATTTACTGATTTATTTATCTTATTTGTTACTCTTCATTTAATTGTTCAATCTGTAGTAACAACCAGTGGCGGATCCAGCATTTTTGGATCTTTGAGATAGCTAACTTCCAGAAATGGAGCTAACTCCAAACATTTATACGTTTATACTTATGCCAAATAATGAGGGTTTGCAAAAAATTGCGATGATTGGAGGCTGGGAGCAAAAAGCCCCAAAATTTTTGCAACACCTGTCCCAAACGTGAGAGCAACAAATTGATGAAATATTTTTTGTATTATTCTCAACTAGACTTAATTAACAATTAATAATTTTCAAGTTTCATAGTATTATCTCTTCGATCCCCACCACGTCCCTGGTAGTACCGCGCTCAACTTGTTTCTCCGCGCAGCGGCCTTGTTGGACGAGGTTCGTGTTTCGGAATTATAGAGTTGAGAGAGGGCTATAACCACTATTAAGTAGCCTCCTCATCTGTAGTGGCCTTCTTGGCCTTGAGGAGGTGAATAACAAAAAAAAAAAAAAAAAAAAAAAAAGCGTTCAAAAATTATGACCAAGTAAAGTTTCAACCCCCCCCCCCCCTCAATTTGAGAGGGTTGTTGAGAATAGTACAATAAATATTTCATCAACTTGTTGTTCTCACGTTTGGGACAGGTGTTGCAAAAATTTTGGGGCATTTTTGTTCCCAGCCTCCAATCATCGCAATTTTTTGCAAACCCTCATTATTTGGCATAAGTATAAACATATAAATGTTTGGAGTTAGCTCCATGTCTGGAAGTTAGCTATTTTAAAAATTAGAAAATGCTGGATCCGCCACTGACGACTGTCATAGATCTAACTTGGCGTTAGATCTTAACAGTTTCTTTTCGAAAAAATTTTTCAATGTATGTCATTGATTATTATTACTTATATTATGTTTAAAAATTGGTGTCACTTCTTTGATCAGATTTCTGAATAGGTGACCCCATCCTAAATAAATCATTAACTTATTATTATAAATAATTTATGCTCGTAACAACCATAATAATATTAGTTATTATTATTATTATTTTTTTATTGTAATTATTGTAAACATACTACATATTACTATTGTAAACATACAAAATATTACTATTACTATAATTTATATTAACTTTTTTTATCTTCTATTATTATAATATATTATTATTATTATTATTATTACTATTATTATTGTTATTATTGTTATTTAAGGATGGCACTTTTACTTATTTTGATGTAAAAACGCGAATTACTTTTAAGCGTAAATTACTTTACATAACTCATATAAAAATATATAATTTACTTTTAAAAGTAATTTTTATTTTTTACATAAATTATATTACGCGAATAACTTAATTACTTAAGTTAAGTTTTTTAAATGAGTGTTGTTTGAAAAAGTAACTTACTTTTACAAGTAAAAGTTATTTACATTTTTACTTTTACTTGTAAATGTAACTTACTTTTAATGGTAAGTTATGTAAAGAAAACTACTTTATAAAGTAATTTTTGTTATAATTATGTAAAAAATTTACATCGAAATGTAATTTTTTAAATGTAAAAAAATTTATTTATGAAATAAACTTACGTAAATATAATATTTAAAAGACATACTACTTACTTTACAAAGTAAAATAAAACTACTTCGTAACAACAAATTACTTTTACGTGAAAAAGTATTTAGCAAAAACAGCTTACATAAAAGTAATTTGAAAAAAATTGTTATTTACTTTAACAAATAAAAGTAATTTTTTCTTTGAAATTTTATACTTTACTTGGTAAGTAAGTAAAAAGTAAGTTATATTATTTACTTTCTCAAAGAACAGTCATTTCATGTTGATTTAACATAAATTTTGAGGTAGCGTATTCAAATCTATTGCCTGTTTGAGGGCACTTCTGGGTAATACATCAGGTAATATTCTGATGTATGTGGGCAATGTTTGTGGTGGGGCATCGGGAAAGAATTTTTTATTCACGTATATATCGTAAAGGGTAGTTCTATTATAATTAGGGGCAACTATAGCCAACACGCGGCTATACTAGTAGTATGGAGACGGGCTCCCTGTCGCATAAGTGCTAATAGGGGCTGCTAAATAATCATTGATTTTTTATTTCTTTTTTTTGTTTAGCAGATTAGGTTAATGGCCATAATGAAAGTTTGTCGGGAAAAGAAGGGGTAAAGGGGGCATAATTTCTAAGCTATGGGTAATTCATGCATGTGTAAACCTTCCAGCATTTGTGTAAACTTAATAAAAGTACAAGTTGAAATTGTTTTCAGAGCACTGGAGAGAACTCCACTTTTTGGAATCTTTTTTTTTTTTTTAATTTTACATTATCATTCCGGCTTTACTTTGATTTTACTTTATCATGACAGTATTTGTGTAGTCCCGATGAACGTGCATGTTAAATTTGTTTCCTGGGCAAGGAGGTTGTACCCTTACTTTTTTTCTTTAATATTTTATTTTTCTTTAAAGTTGGGGCTTATAACTTTTTAGAAAGAAAAATTTTTTGCATAGCAACTTTGAAAACATTTTTTTGATTTATTTGTTTCAGTATTTATTTTTTTTCGGGAGGAAATAAGTTAGTGGCCCTGATAAAAATTTACCGTAAAGGAGCCTAGCATATTTGTAGCTATGCTGCTGCTTTTTGCTTCTCTTATTCAGCGTGGTTGTTGTCAGAGCCGTCCCGAAGAGGTCTCTGATTGAGGAGGGGGTTCGTATGCGTTTTTTGCCAACTAGAGACACACAAAAAAAAGGGTCGTCGATATTTGATATTTGCCAACAATACTTCAAAACTTGCCAACTAAATGTACAAATGTACTAACTCAAATGCGTATATAATAGCTTTAGGGGCGGGGGATACCCCCTCACCCGCATTCGGGATGGCACTAGTCAGCTTTGGTCGAAATAGCCATTCAGAAATGAATATTAATTTTTTTTTTGTATATTTATTAATAGCTATTCATAAAACTGTTGTCTGGAATGAACTAAATTCAATCAGTCCATTCCAGAAAACAATTCTTCCTTCATTATTCTATTATCTAACAATTATTTGAGTTGGTCATTTCCAGAAATAACTTTTATTTTGGTTAGATTGGTTTTTAACAACCACGCTGATTAAAGGAAGCCAAAATACAAAACTTAGAATAAAATTGCATAATGTAGAGCCATTTCCAAAGCAAGAACATTAAACCAGACAGTCTTTCAAAAAAAAACTTTCAAACAACTGATGTAAATAACATCAAGATTAATTTGAAAGAAAAAATTAAAGTTAAAAAAATGTAAATGTAAAAGTATTTAACTTGTAAAAAAATTTATAACTTTTTATAACCGCAACGACTGCTTATTTTAATTTATTTAATATTTCGTAGGATGGTTCAAAAAGCATACTTTCAAGTTTAAAATTATATGGTCGATTGTGAAGAAAATTGTCTTGATATTTTTTTATGATACAGATGAAATAACATAAAGTTTTTCTTTTTTTTCAGTAAATTTTTTTCACTTTTTTTACTTTAAATTTTCAAAAAATTTAAAGTAAAAAAAATAACAAAATTGCAAATCACAATATTTAAACACCCAGATTCCAATCACATATTTAAAATCAGGCCCGTAGCAAGCTTTTTGTTTTTGTTTGAGAACATAACTTTATGTAACGACATGAAGCAAACTTCAAACATTTATATATTCATGTTTATGTAAAGCTTTTCCAAAGTATTGCGTAAGTCGGAATCTGCTAAAAATAAACCCTTGAAAATGTTGACTTCCCTTTTATGCCATTGGTGTGAGAGTGATGAGTTTTAGTTACATTTATAAATACATTTTTTTTAACATTTTAAACTAAATTTAAGCTCATTAACAAGTCTCTAATGTCATGCAATAATCTCTTATTGTTCAAAAACTATGAACATATATATTTTGAGCAACCTCCCCAATTATTTAGGGGATTTAAATGGGATTTGATAATTATCAAATTAATTTTTTTTTCAAATATAATTTCGTCATTGGTTTTTTTTTATTTTTTATTTATTATATAAAGACATTCTTTAATACAGTATGGATTTTTATTTTTTATAATTTTTGATTTTTCCTTATTTGCCGTTCCAAATTATTAATTTTCTTTTGTAAAATATACGAAAAGCGGGGAAAAGAAAAAGACCAAAATAGTCTTATTGCCAAGCCTCTAAATATCCGTACATAATAAAGTCATTAAAAATTGATGATCATGTGTTTTTCTAAAGTTTGAGTTTAATAACCTTATTTTAGTTTACAATTAAAGTTTTGTATTTTTTGAAAATATATCTAAAAAATTAAAATATATGTATCTGAAGTACCAAATTCTCCTGTTTTAGTATGTTATTTTAGAAAAAGCTGAATCTTTTTCTAAAACAACATACTAAAACAGAAGAAATATTGCATAAATAACAGAAGTTTTGAATAATTTTTTAACATATAAATAAAATGGTTTAAAAAAAATTTTATCCATAAAAATATAAGTTAAACAAAATACAAGATTTAACTTTAAATGGATTTAAATACAAGTATAGCGTCGTATTATACAACATTAAAAGCGACATAAAAAAGGTTCATAATTTGAAATTGCGGCGTATTCTTTTATTTCCAAACCTATTAAAATTACTTAATAAAAAGCATCTTTAACTAATAGTATTATTAATAGCTACATACAAATGAGGTCTTTAAATGTGTTATTAAAAACCATATTAAACTCATTTAAAGACTTTATGGTAACCAATAATATAACGATGTCTACATGCGTAAACTCTGAGATATAATATTATGATTATGAAAAACAAATGATTTTGGTTAATAAATATACTAAATAAAAATAAATTAAATAAGGTAAATAAATAAGGTAGATAAAACATACTCAAGTGCCAAACTTAAGTATGTTCTTGTTTATATCACATTAAAATGTTTAGGAAAATGTAAAAGAGTTTTACAATCTGTACATGCGACGGTTCCTTTTATCAACAAACCAATTACAATTAATTAATCAATACCCAGCAAACACATGCTTAATTGGGCTAACGTTGCGCTAACGTTGGGTTGTTTGACTAACGTTAGTCAAATGCAGAACCAACGCGTTTTAACTCTACAATCATTAGCGTAGATTTACAAGTTCATTATTTGTACACAAAAATTGATAAATTAATCAAAAGTATAAAAAAAAGGTTGATTTCCTTCTGGACAAAACAAGTGCAACTCGACGAAATGTTGACCAAGCTGTATTTCGCTATCAATATTTCGTGGCGAATCCTTTGTTGTCGATCACAGTCTTGCATCTTCGAGGCATAGATTCAACCAGGTAATCAATCAAACTTTGTGGAATTGCTGCCCAGGCCTTTTGGATTTGTTCAAACAGTTGATCCTTATTACGAACACCTTCACGATTAATTCTGCGGTTGACGATCTCCCACAAGTTTACGATAGGGTTGAGATCCGGAAATTGAGGCGGCCAATCCATCACCGATAGGTGGTTGTCTTGAAACCACTGCTTGATTAATTTTGCAGTGTGTTTCGGATTGTTGTCTTGCTGAAAAACCCATTTTATTGGCATATTCCATTCAGCATGAGGTAACATAACATCTTTCAGGATATTTTTATACATGAAACGGTCCATTATTCCATCGTTTCGATGTATTGGACCTAGACCGTTAGCAGAAAAACACCCCCAGACCATTACATTGCCTCCACCATGCTTCACGGTCTTATGGCAGTAACGTAAATCGAGGCGTTTTCCGGCCGGTCGACGTACACGGCAAATGCCATCGCTCCCAATGATGTTGAACTTCGATTCATCACTGAACAGGACAGTTCGCTATTTCTGCACATTCCAGTCAATATGAGATGTAGCAAACAGGAGTCTTTTCTTCTGGTTTTTTAGTGAAATCAGCGGTTTCTTTGCAGAGCGTCGAGAAAACAATCCGGCTTCAACAGCACGTCGTCTGATTGTTCGGTCCAATACAGGCAGCTCTAATTGCTTTTGTATCTCGACTGAGGATATCCAGGGATCCTTCTTGACGGATCTGACAATCATAGAATCCTCTCTAGAAGTGGTGGAACGCGGTCTTCCACCTTTGTTATCTGCTGCCAACCTCCCCGTAGAACGATATTTGGAACATAGTCTTGATACGGTCCATTTTTTCACGCGATATTTATCACAAATACTTTTTTGTGACATTCCACTTACGTAATCGCCAATAATTTTCTTTCTTAGTTCCAATCCAAGACTGTCGGGAGCCATTTTTGCACTTGAAGTCATGAAAATAATAAAAATAAATAATCACGCTTCTCAAGGCTTACCGTGTTACATTTATCTTGTGATGATACAATAATGCTCTGTGGAACACAACGTCTTGGTTGGATATGGACTGTATTGATGTAATGAAACGCTTGTTGTATTTCACTTCTTGTATTGATGTTCTTCGATAAAACACTTTGATAAAACTCACTTCGATAAAGTGTCTTGATAATACTAACTGATTGACTTCCATATACTTACTGAATTACATGTCGATTTACATGTCTCTTATATATATAAAATGAACCTGTGTGAACCTGTTCTGGAAGATTTTTGATGCTTCTTTTTGATGCTTCTGGAAGCTTCTGGATGCGTCTGCATGCTTCTGAATGTTTCTGGATATTTCTGGATGCTACTGGATGCTTCCAGATGCTTCTTCTGGAAACTTCTGGAA
Source organism: Hydra vulgaris (assembly GCF_038396675.1). Lineage (NCBI taxonomy): Eukaryota > Metazoa > Cnidaria > Hydrozoa > Anthoathecata > Hydridae > Hydra > Hydra vulgaris. Next base: position 27,581,680 of record NC_088927.1, read on the forward strand.
GCTTCTGCATGCTTCTGGAAACTTCTGGAAACTTCTGGATACTTCTGGATACTTCTGGATACTTCTGGATACTTCCTTTAATTATTAAAAAACTTCCGTGACGTTGACACGAACCAGACTTAAAAAAATGAAACAAATCAAAAAAGTTGCACTTGTTTTGTCCGCTGCAAAATGGCACTTGTCAACGAAATTCTGCCTGTGTGCTGTCACCTGTCAGCTGATTGCTCATGTCATGGCATGCTATGACTCCAGACTCCTGAACTGTTTGCTGTGGTAGTATAGTTCGTTTCATTTTTAAGACGTGTAAAATTAGGAACACTTTTTAGCATTGCTCGATGTTGGTTGCAAATGTTTTGTCCGTTAATGTATATATATATATATAAATATATATATATATATATATATATATATATATATATATATATATATATATATATATATATATATATATATATATATATACATATATAAATATATATATATATATATATATATATATATATATATATATATATATATATATATACATACATATATAAATATATATATATTATATATATATATATATATATATATATATATATATATATATATATATATATATATATATATATATATATATATATATATATACATATATAAATGTATATATATATATATATATATATATATATATATATATATATATATATATATATATACATACATATATAAATATATATATATATATTTATATATAGGACATTAAGGCATTGTGTGCAAACCAACATTCAGCTACAATTACAGCATCCTCAATACAATATTTATGCTGTGGATTTTGACAAAGATGTTAAAAACTCATTTTGTTTTAACAGAAATATTGGAATTACTAATGTTCTTGGCGTGCCTGATTGTGATAAAATAGCTGATATTAATAAGGTTGATAATGTCTCTAATCTTGCAAATAGTGACAAAAGTTCGAATTCTTCTGCTACAAATGTAATATCTGATAGAGATTGTTATGTTGAGGAAATGAATTCTGTCAATATTGATGATGATGAAGATTACATAAACAAGATTATGTTCATTAAAGAAAATATGCTTGTTGATTATAAAGATTTTTCCATTTCTGAGTCTGATTATGATGATAATGACAGAAGTTTTAATAAAGAGCTGGCACATTTGGCTGTAACTTGTAACATTCCACAAGCATCTTTGCGTAAGTTATTAACCGTTTTGCCACCACATTTTTCTCACTTGCCTCTCGATCCTCGCATACTTTTAAATACACTACGAAATACTATTGTAAAACTATTTGATAGTGGTGGGGAGTATTGTCATTTAGGTTTAGTAACTGGTTTAACAAACATAATTTTAAACCAAATGCAAATAAATAATACTTCTCTTGAGCTGTAGTTCAATGTTGATGGATTGCCGCTCTTTAAAAGTTCTGAGTTAGTTTTATGGCCAACTTTATGTAAGATTTTACATTTTCCGTCACTTCCGTTGGTAGTAGGCATGTTTTGTGGGATAAACAAGCCAAATAGTCTAAATGAATTTCTTTCCGAGTTCATGGAAGAGCTAAAAGACTTGCTGTTAAATGGGCTGAGTCTTAACAATATTTTATACCATTTTTCAATTCATTCTTTTGTATGTGACACACCTGCAAGAGCTTTTTTGAAGAACATCAAGTGTCATTCTCGTTATAGCTCTTGCGAGAAGTGCACTCAAGTAGGAGAGTATTGTGAAAGTAAAGTTATTTTCCCTAAAACAGATTCACCTCTTAGATTATTTAGCGTGCTATGTGGTTGAAACAGAACCTATTTCTGGAAGACGGGCAAAAAATTCAAAGCAAGAGAAAAGTACAGTAAAAGCTTGCTTTGGTATTTTAAGTTCAGCTAAAACTTTGAAATTGATTTTTTATTTCCCAATGAAGTCTGATACTTCATCATATTAGCGTTTGTGCGCTTTTAATTGTTTCTAGTCAGGAAAGTACTTATCGGTGCATACCAATGTTGTAAATTTTTCTGTAAGTGTTTAAAATTTGGTCTAATCTCTTGGAAGAAATTAGACTGAGAGCTTTAGAGCTTCTACAGCCCTTTTCTTTTCCTTTGATTTTTTTTTGCCGCAAAAAGTAGACATACTGCTGAGCCCTGATCACATTACCCCCGTTTGATAATATTACTATTTAAAAATTAACAATCGAAAAAAAAAAAAATTAAAAAAAAAGAAGAAATTTAGTAATAATAATAAAATTCCACGTAGATATTTCAAACCCTTAACAGTATGATAACACTTTAAAAATAAATAATGCTATAAATTTCTTTTTTCGAAAACTTTTTTACAACTTGATTTACAAATTTCAAGTTAAATATGCCTTTAATTAAATATATTTATAAACAATTTGAAAATATTTATAAATTTCGTTTTTTAAATATCTATAGAAAAATATTTCGTAAATAAACTAATTATAAAAGTAAAAATACCGTAAATAGTTGTAAAAAATAGAATTCAATACAATATTAAATTGTGTTTAGGAAAGACAAATTTTTTTAAATTAATTTGTATTTTCCGTCTTGTTTGTTTGTTTTGTGGTTTATTTCAAATTGCTTTTAAGCTTGAAAAAATTTTTCGAGAATTTAATAATTAAAATTAAATATTATTAGATAATTTATAATCATTTTGCATAAGAGAGATGAAAAGAAAGCAAAAAAGAGATATACAAATTTGCATGAGAGAGAGCGATGACGAGCTTGTTCTAAAAACAATCCCGTCATCGCTCTAGTATTTGCATTATTTAGAGCTATTTCAATGTTTTTTTTTGCATTTCTTAGTTTCAAACTAGATTAAAAAAAGTTTGGTGTATTATAGTAACATTACACAAAATTGGAAGGAAAAAATAAAAACTGCATTTCTTGCTATGCCAGAACTGCTCTCGTAGCACTGCCTCGACTCTTGAGAAAGCATCTGATGCCTAGCCATGCAATTACCGCTACTACTGCATTTTTATTAGATATTACTTCAACTTTAAGTGGTTTTGACTTTACTTTTACCATTGGAATTTCTTGCTGATATTTCCACAACTCGTCGCGTTGGTTTGAAAAGGTTTTTACTGATTTTTTTTATATTAGCAGAATAGCAAATAAATCTTTTTTTCCTTTTTTTTCAATGTCTAAATAAAAAGTTTAATTTGATTTCTTTTATTCATTTATGTATTTTTATACATCAACCAAAAAATAAATATATAAACAAATTAAAAACAATAATATAAATAATTTTAGTTAAACCTTAGAAAAAATAAAAAGATTTTTTTCTAAATTTTCCTAATATAAAAAATTTCAGTTAGAGCGTTGTCAAACCAACGCGACGAACTTTTAATAATTCCTCTTCTAATGGTTCTGCATCCACTGTAACTTTGGAAATCTTAAGTTTGCTATAATGTTTTATAAGGTCTTATACTATATAAAACAATGATGAACATAAATCGAAAAAATTTCCGTAAAAATTATAAATACACAAAAAAAGTTCACAATAATTTACAATAAAACTTGTTTTTTCAAAACCAAACCTTGTTTGCCGCTTCTTATCTTCTTAGAGGGCCGACGACACGGGTTTGGAAGTGGGAAGGGGAATGGGGGTACAATCATAAATTAAAAAAAAAAGTCTAGTATATCTGAAATTTTCTCAGATCAAAAAAAAGAACGTTTAGACAAAAAGTGGGGGGCACATGCCCCCCTGTTACTCCGGTGTCGTTGACCCAGTCTTCAACTTCAATGTTCAAACAGCCATAAAAAAGTTTGGAAATATTACTAAACATTATTTTTTTGAATATCTAAAATATTTAAAAAAAAATAACAGAAAAAATTGAGGGTCAATTACAGGCAGTAAAAAAAAAACTTTTTTTAGATTCAATTAACAGCATTAGATTTTTCTAGATCAGATTTTTGAGCTGATTAAGAAAATAGAATCCAATTTGATCCTACCCGTCCAGATTCTTCTGAAATTTTAATTTTTTTTTTATCTTAAATCAGTTTTAAGCTATAGTTTTCGCAGACCTTCAATTTCAAACATTCCTTTTTTAAATTACGTAAATGTAAGTTAATATTTATAATCTAATTTACAGTAAAAAATAAAGCAGAATTTAGATCCTATCTGTATTTTATTGCAGGATGTTTTTAATCTGCAGACGATCTCTTAGAAATAGTTAAAATAGTTTCTGTTACACTTGAGGTCATTATGCCACTAAAAGATAAAAGAATAAATGAATTCAAAATTTCTTACTGCTTACGATTTCTATTTTGGATTCAAGGTAAAAAACTATGGCAAAAAATGGGCGTCTCAGTATAGTTGCACCAACTGCTACGTGTGTTTGACTAAATGGCTGGATAGAAAAAGACCAACTGGCATGCCATTTGCCATTCCTATGATATGGAAAGAGCCACGAGATTATACCACCGAATGCTATTCTTGTTTAACAAAAATCGAGGGACAATCTCTAAAGACAAAGGACAAAGTTGCCAATCTCTAAAGACAAAGACAAAGTTGCCAGTAACTCACAGTGAGAGTTTGGCTATTCCAACTCCACCAAATGTATTCAACCTCTTGCCCTCTCCTGATACATCAGACAAATCAAACAAAGAAAACGACAATGATAACTTTTTGCCTGAAACGGAACCAGCTCCGCATTTTATTAACCAACAGGAGCTGAGCGATCTAATCAGAGACTTACATCTATCAAAATCAAAAGCTGAGAATCTGGGTCTTCGACTGCAAGACTGGTGGCACTTGCTAACACCTGACACTAGAGTGATCATTTACCAAAACGGACATAAAAGATACTCGAAATATTTTTTCAAACAAAATAGTATCACCTTTTGTACGAATATTGAAGAATTGTTAACTGAACTTGAATGTGTCTATTCCTTTAATCAATGGCGTTTCTTTATCCTCAAAATACTCTCTAAAGGCAGTATTAATTCATATTGGAAACGAATATCCTTCCATTCTAATTGCTCATGTAGTGGGGCTGTAGGAAACTTACGAGACAATGAAAACTGTACTTGATTGTGTTAGCTATGGCAACCACAAGTGGATTATTTGTAGTGACCTTAAAGTAGTTGCCCTAATGCTTGGACTGCAATTGGGTTTCACTGAATATATGTGTTTCCTCTGCCTCCCGGATAGCCGAGACACTAAAAGTCATTATGTGAAGAAGATATGGCCCAAACGTACAGAATTTTGCTCAGGATCCCACATAATACATTCCACTTGTTGAACCGCTGAAAATTGTGCATCCTCCTTTGCAAAACATCAAACTGGGTTTGGTGAAATGTTTCGTAAAAGCAATGAACAAAAACGGTACTGGCATTAAGAACGTCTAAACAAAGTTCTCTCGATTCTTTTCTGAGGCAAAGATTAAAGAAAGTGTGTTTGATGGGCCTCTAATAAGGGAGCTCCTAAAAGATAGGAAATTTGAGAAAACTCTTACGCCAGCTGAACACAATGCTTGGCAGTCATTTAAAGCCGTGGTTCATAACTTCCTGGTAAACAACAGAACAGATGATTTCAAGAATCAGGCAGAAAATCTTGTGAAGCATTATCAAGAAACTGGTTGTCGAATGACGTTAAAGCTTCATTTCTTGGATTCACGTCTTAACTTTTTCCGAGAAAATTTAGGCGCAGTTTCAGACAAACATAGTTAAAGATTTCATCAGGAGATTCGAACCTAGGAGAAGAGGTATCAAGGCAAACGGAATAAAGCTATGATAGCCGATTATTGTCGATTTTAAAAAAAAGACACTCAAGAGATTCATAAACGACAGTCCAAGCTCACTCATCATTTCTAAATACTTGTAACCTTATCTTATTCATTTCATATTTTATATTTCTTTACACTAAAAGCAGCATTTGCACTAAAAGTGTTTTTCGAATATTCATAGAGATTATGACGTATACGATAAAAACTAATGCCATTTTTGGGTTTAGCATGTTCGAATTAACTAGAGAGACATAATTATATCAGCTGAAAAAAAAACTCTGTTGACCAGTGTTATTTATATCTGTAAAACTGTAATTTTTGACTTTCCAATTAGGTTCTTCCTATATAAATATTTGAAATTTCTTTATTAATACCTTTTTTTGTTTTGTTTTGTTTTTGTTCCCACTCTTATTAAACGGCTGAGCTGTGACTAAAACACTTATTTGTTCATAAATATCTATTTGAGATAAAAAAGTTTTAGTAAAAAATATACAGTTATCAAAATGTGTTCTGTTTATTAATGCAAATAAATAGTTTATAAAGTAAACCCAAAAAGTAATGTCAAAAACTGCATAACGTAAAAGGAAAAAAACGTCTATGGGTATTATAATTAATAGATAATCAAGGTTTAAACAATTTAATAATAACGAAAACAAATAGCAGGTGATATCAAATATAAGAATTTTATTTTTCGGCAGCTTTTATTTGCAGATGAAGAAATTCGTTATGAGTTGTGAAATTATCGGTTGTGTTCGATTAATTTATTTTTTTAATTTGCTCTTTATGGTTTTAATTCTATTTAAAACTATTATTTGTTTTCATTTAAATCTTAATTTTTTTCTCTTATTTAAAACAAAGTTAAAACAAAAAGTTTTTTTTTTCTCTAAAAGATTAAGAATAAAACAAAACTTTTCTTTTAAAGAAAATAAAAACTAAATAAAAATTATCTCTGTATTCTCAAAAGCTTTTATTTACCGAAACAATTTTTGCGAAAAAAAAAGATTTGCAACCGTTATTATTGAACAAGATTTCGAATGGTTGTCATCTAAAGTATTGTTTTCTAACTTAACTGTTCTTTTATCTACTAATAATGATTCAAATAATTGTATTTTTTATTTTGTTTTCTCAAAAAAACATTTTGTGCTCACTTCTACTTGCTCAAAATCAAACAAATGCAAAAGACGCAATAGTTATGATCTTTGAACCAGAGGATGCTGATTGGTTTTTAAAACTTCTAATGGAATTAGAAAAGCCTTGCGAAAATCTAATATCTATTAATCCATCCGAGTGTAAGGTTTGTAAAAAATCGTTTAAAAATTATTTATTGCTATCCTCCATGAATTATTCTACTGCCCAAGAAATAGTTTTACAATTAATCGTAGGAGATAGGTTTCAACAAAGTCTTAATCATTTTACAAATATGGTTATTTTAACAAAACTAGACAAAATTTCAACACAGTTTATTATAGATATTATATCTTTTTATCAAAATATTGTTCATTACGACGTCAATTATAAAAATTTTAATATATTTTATCCTGAAAAATCATTTCAACTGTACTATCAGCCTCTTTCAAAGGACTACTTTGATATTGTTGTGGAAGATTTTAAAGTAAGCGATCTAGTTTATATTAAAATAACCACCGACAGTGAAAGTGATAAACATTTTGATTTTCAAGAAGCAACTATAAAACACCCAGACTTATGTCTGGTTGAATATACCATAAACAAAGGGAATACTACTCTTATGGTATCTGTAGCAAAAGAACTGGCCTTACGCGGAAAAATTAATCATGTTTTTATACTAATAAACGGAATACCTGAAGATAAATATTCTACTTTGGACATGATTTTGCAATCTTTTGATATTGCAAATGTTAACTTTGGAACGATTTATATTGAGTTGATGAACCTTAAAGAGTTTTATCTTTGCAACACATTTATATACTATATCATGCCTAAAATAATAAATTACAATTTTACAAATATGCTTTTGTACGTAAACAGCTTTAATTCAAAAGATTTTGCAATGTTTTGTGTTATGTATGTACTATGTAGTTTTTATGGAATCGACTATTATCGATATACAAATATCATGCTTGATAAAAATCATATTAATCAAGATCGATTTATGTGCTCATTGTCTGATCACCTTCTGGAAAATGGAATCTCAACTGGATTACATATATACTTAGAAGAAATCAAAATAAAAGAGCATGGAGAAAGCTATGATGGTAAATGCTTACTTATTAGTTGTCCTGCAGGTTTTGAACAAAAATTAACAACAAGTTTTCTTTCTAAACTAAAAACAGTTCATCAACGAACTTGCATTCCATGTTCTGAAAATTACTATAAAAGAAACTTTGGCCAAGAAGAATGTACAAAATGCTTAAATAATTTTCATTCGAATGAAAATAAATCAATATGTTATGATAATTTTACGAACTATCCTGTAGACATCAATCTTTATGATTATATTACTATTTTAATTGCAGCTGTTTCTTTCCTAAGTGGTGTTTTAGTTGCTGCAACTTTTACAATTAAAAGAAACACTGTTACCATAAAAACATCCTACTTTACTCTCTCTTTAGCTCAGATTTTTTTTCATTTATTTGTTTCAATTTGTATTCCACTGATGTATTTATCTAATTTGACATATGTATTGTGTAACTATCGTCATGTAATGGTTGGTTTTTTATTTACAGTTATATCATCAATTATTTTTGTAAGAACCAGTAAATATGTGAAGATTTTCAAAAAATCTTATTGTCTTTCACCTCGAGAGAAACTGGCTGCAGCACTATTAGATGTTAGTACAATTATATTTTTATTGCTAATTCAAATTCTACTTGGAATTGTTTTCTTGATCAAATCACCGCCATCTATTTTAGTAAACCTGAATTATGAAAATATGACCCGCAATCTATATTGTTCTGTTGATTATCAACTTGGTGTTCAAGTTTTATATATTGCTTTTGTTTTTTTTTTCTGTTCAATTAAAAGTTTTCAAGCAAAAAATCTTCCATCTTACTTCAATGAATCGACCACAATTACGTACAGCATGGGGATATCTTGCATCTTGTTACTCTGCTACTTTCCAGTATACTATGGAAATGATAACAAAAAAACTCAAACCACAGCAGTTTCTATTTTACTTGTAATAATTAACTTTATAATATTGGAACTTATGTTTTTACCTAAAGTTTTTACCATATATTTTCGACCAGAAAAAAACACAAAGCAGAACCTTCGAACTAAAATAAGCTTATACTCAAAATCAACTTTTGATGTTTCCAAATTATAATAAAAGCATTCTTTAATACTAAAACATTATAAACAAGTCGCACTTTGCATATAGGTTTTCAAGCGTCGTTTTTTCCCCACCACTTGTTTATATTACTGCAAGAAACAAACTTGTTTGTTTAGTCTATTCTTTTTTAAATAAATATTTTTTTTTAATTTTGCATAGGGGCAAAGTCACACTCATATTCCATTTTCTAAAAAACAAGTAGTATACAAACTTTTTTACTTACAAAGTTTAAAAAATATCTCTTGTTCATAATAGAAAAGTCATGCTTCACAACTATATTAAATGCTATGACTACAATAATAAACACATGTCAAATAATCAAGGACCAGTAGCACGACTGAATATAATAGCTTCTATCAACCATTGTAAGTATTTTTCTAATCAGAAATAATGTTTAATTATAAATATAAATCAAAAATGAAACAAAAAGCGTAGTAATTGTTACCATAATAAAAATGTTCCCGTGTTCAAGTATTACCTATGTAGTGTGATGTAGTTGAATTGTGTGTTTGTGGATGATTCAAGTTTCGTTGTATAACTTTCTTTAATAATTACATCAAATCTATCAGTTTATACACATCTATTTCAGAGTTAACTTCAAAAAACACTTTGTTGATTAACAAGTTAGTGTAAATTATTTTCAAAAAAATAGGTATTTCTTAATGAGCTAAATTGAGCTCGAAAGATTTTTTTACAGTAAAACTTGCAATAAAATATAGTGATTTTTGAAAATTAGGATTTTATTTGATAAATAAATCTAAAAAACGAAAACAAGTCTCGGTAAAGTTTATCAGTCAAGTCAATTCTTATTATTTTTTTTCCAAAAATATTTGCAATTGGAAAGTTTTAGTTGATATACCCTTTGAAATTTACAATATCTAAAAGTTTTGGAATGTGCAGACGAGCAGAAGTATTTACTTGGATGCTTAATAAGATGCAAAATTAAATCAAAAAGGCATTAGAAAAGTATAAAGAAAAGATTTATAAGGTTTTTGGAGATTTACTTTTTGATGAATACATTCTGATTAAAACTTAATTGAAGCCAGTATTTTAAGCTGGATACAGCAATATAATTATCATAAAAAACTTGTATTAACCCTTTACTTATTTTCATAAAAATTCAGTAGTTTCAGTTTGTTTGGAAAAATTAATTGAATTTACTTAAAGTTATGATGATATGACAATCACAGTAGAACAATAAATGTTGAACAAACAATGTTGAACAATCAAGGTTGAACAATCAAGGTTAAATAATCAAGGTTGAACAATCAAGGTTGAACAATCAAGGTTAAACAATCAAGTTTGAACAATCAAGGTTGAACAATCAAGGTTAAACAATTTAGGTTAAACAATCAAGGTAGAACAAATATTTTCATTTGAAAAAAATATTTGGGGTAATAATTATAGTCTGCGAAATGTTGATGCGCTATTGGATTTATTGAATTAAACTTATATAAACTAATACAACAAAATACTATACTCTATGCACAAAATTATTTAAGTTACAAAAGTTTATACTTTCTTGTATTAAATAATTTTATACATAAAAAAATATATAAAATGATATAGAATGAAAACATTTCTATAAAATGAAATGAAATTCTATAAAATAAAATGAAAACATTTCTATAAAATTTCTATAAAATGAAAACATTTCTAACACAAACTTGAAATAAAATCAAAGATAAAATTATGTAAAACAAATTTGTTTGCCATAAAGTTTTATTAAAACACGTCTTTCCAAAAATCAAAAAACAACATTAAATCACATAAAACGAAACTGTAAAAAGGTAAAGTGTGATACTCAGTGTGATATTTTATATATTGTGATACTCAGTGTGATATTTTAGTGCTATCAAGTGCCACTTCTTATTTTCATATATAATCAGAAAATATCGAATCTCGGAAAATTTCACACGAACAAGAATGTCCCAAGGATATAGTAACATCTTTTGAATTACAGACGACCGTTCTTGACATAATGTTAGTAGCACACCCTCCTTCACCTGAAAAACAAGTTTCGTAGTAGTCGGGATCTTGACAGGTAACGTGAAAATGTTGTCGTGGAGTGCAACTAAAAGTTAATTTTTTACAAAATTTACAAATAATATAAAAATTTGAAAAATTTGTTCAATTCAGATATCCTTATTTGAAGCATTTAAAAATATCAGACTCGAAGTAATTTGTTAAGTTGCGAAATAAATCGTTTAAATATATTTATATATAGATAAGAAATAAAAATAAAATGTTGTTTAAATATCATTACACTTTTAATGTTTTACTTACGTTGGGAAGCTTCGTGTACCTTGGGGCTCCTAATACCCAGAGCCACCCCACTTTGTTTGAAAACTATAAAGTTCTAAGCAATGCTTCTTAGTGAGGTGATTAGTAACAAAAAAAATAGTTTTTAAATTCTACTTTGATTTTCAGAAAGCATTGTTACGGCAAGTTATAATCGGAAAACGCTTTTTGATGGTCTAAAGTAATTTTTTTATTTTAGATTGTCTTACAATCTTTGTGAAATGCTTTTCTGTAAGTTTTTGTATATTATATTATTTGTATCTTAAGTATAAAATGCAATGTTCAATAAATTTCCTCTCAATCGGGGTTCGCTAACAAATGACATTTTTTTATGAGGTTATCATTTCATGTACCTAAAGCTTTATAGTTTGCTTGTTCTAGGGCCATTTGTTCGTAAAGAATTAGCTTGATAACGATGTTGATTGTTGAATTTTGATTAGTGTAGATTTTATTTTCTCGTTGTTTTGGGACTACCATTTTAAGTGTAGACTTATTTGTCAATTTTGCTCAGAACTATTAGTTAATTTTGTTATTTATTTAAGTGTTGCAATTAAGTAGCACTAGATAAACTTGTTAAAAACGACCTAAGATTAAATAAATTAATAATCGAATTAATGTCTATCTTTCTTTTCAATTTATTATGGAGTTAAACCTAATTTTCAGAGAGCCGCCCTTTGTACAACAGCTAGTGGCCTTAAGTAAAACTAAAAAAAAGCTTCTTTGAAAGTTTAATGATTCCTTTTAAACAATCAGGACTTTAAAACCATTTTTACTTTGTGATTGCTTTTTTTGCATGAACTTTTAGTGGGACATGTTTGTTTGATATATCTTTGAAGTTTGTATGAGTAATTTTAAAAAGAAGATGCATGAATTAATTTATGGATGTCGTGTATTAAATTAAGTCATTTTAAACAATAAAACAGTTGCTACTTTCTGAAATATCAGATTAAGACGGTGGTTTAAGCAGTGAGTAGATAGAGCTTATGAGTTTTCTTGTAGTCTTTTTGCAGCGTTACGTTGCGTTACGTTAAGTTTGTCTTCTAAATAACTTAATTAAAACTACATTTAATTCAATTATGTTTTAAGACTTTAGTTACAGAAACATTAGTGATCAACTTTTTCACATTCGAACATGCCAATGAAATATTCATGTACTTCATATTGATCTGACACTTATTCTCATTGAAAAAAAGGGCTTTTCCCGCATGGGTTCTATGTGGGTTCCCTAAAGGATACATGGGAATCCTAGGAACAAGGGTTTTTTTTACTGGGACTACCTGTTAAAATTTATGTACTTTATAATGATCGGATTCTCATCTAACTGTTAAAGTTAAATAGAACAGTTATCTTTCACAGTTTTACTTAGAAACGTATTTTTATATGGAACCATAATGAAGTTCATGACACATTTCTCTCTCTCTCTCTCTATCTCTCTCTCTCTCTCTTTATATATATATATATATATATATATATATATATATATATATATATATATATATATATATATATATATATATATATATATACATGTATGTATATATATATATATATATATATATATATATACATGTATGTATATATATATATATATATATATATATATATATATATATATATATATATATATATATATATATATATATATATATATATATATATATATATATATAAATTATGTTAGTGTGTTCTACAAATAGAGTGCTCAATGTTCTTTAAGAACAGAGCAATAATAAAAACAGTATAAAATATATTTTATATTATAATTGTAAAAATAAACATAATAAAAGCTATAAAATTGATAAAAAACTTCCTTTACATGCAAAAAGAAACATTGAAAATCATTCATCTAATGTCAAATATATCAAAAGAACCGGTAAGCTAACATGATTTACTAATATTTATATATATATATATATATATATATATATATATATATATATATATATATATATATATTTATATATATATATATATATACATATATATATATATAAATATATATATATATATATATATATATATATACATATATATATATATATATATATATATATATATATATATATATATATATATATATATATATATATATATATATATATATATATATATAGATAGATAGATAGATAGATAGATAGATAGATAGATAGATATATAGATATATATATATATATATATATATATATATATATATATATATATATATATATATATATATATATATATATATATATATATATATATAAGGGAAACCTTTTTTTAACAAGTTTAAAAGACATTTTGAAACTTTTTATGCAAAAAACGCAAAAGATCAAATTTGTAAGATACCTAGCCGGAAGTGTAACAATATGAATGCATTCCCTACATAAGCTGTAATGGGTGCCAGCGTTATTCAAAGTTTTTTTTGATTTGCAACATTTTTTAAGTTCAGAACAGTAAGTGATTTTTGATCCGTCAGGAAGATTTAGTGGGGTTTTCCATGATTGTGCAGCTTTTCTTTTTCGTGACTTTGTTGATTGTGTGGAGAGAACATACTTTGATGATGCTAAGATAAATGGAAAGTAAAATAGGTAAAAAAAAAAAAATTAAGAAATAAAAATGACTTTGTAATTAGGTTATATACTAGAGATTACGAATTCTAAACACATGATGTGTTGGGCGACGTAAATCTTTACACATTATGTGTTAAGAAACTGTAAATCTTAACACATATATTTTGATACTTGTTATATATGCAAGCGTTTTAATCAAAATTAGGGTAAGTTAAAACACATGTTTTTATAATGAAAAGTATAACAAAATGTAAAAAAACTGAAATGATTCGATTAAATTATTAATTTTAATTAAGTATGTGGGTTTGTAAACAATTAAAATTATTTAGTTACAAAAATGTCAAGAGCGTTTTAACAAACCATGGTTTCACTTCTACAACAAAAGTATTAATTTTTCTTTTGTTTACAAGCTTACAGTGCAGGAATTATGTTTTTAGCTTCCAATTATGCAATATAACTAACATCTGGAAAAACAATATCGCTCAACCAGTAAAAACGCGTTTAATATTGATACATGATGTTTTTCATGTACTTATTGCATACATTATTTCTTGACTAATTGGTTAACTGACCATTTTGAATATGCAAATCTTTTATGATTTTATAATAATCTTTTTATATATATTTTCGACTCTTATGCTTTGAAATGTAACATTTAAAAATTTTTACACGTTACATTGTTGGTAAAAACTGGTAAAATTCGGTAGTTAAAGTAGTATCTTGAGAGCCTTGATCTCCTTTATTCAAAAGTACATTATTAAATTTTATTATTATTAATATTGCTGTTGTTGTTGTTTTTCTTATTATTATTATTTTTATTATTAAGTTATTAAGGTACATTAAAAAAAACTTTAAAGTAAATAAAGTTACGCAAATTTTTTCCTTCGAGGTTATCAAGTAAGTTGTTAAATCCACATTTATTTGTATGTAATAATGTTTTTTGAGTTTTTATATTTATTAATTTACATCCATACACTTTATTACTACAATTTACGTACCGAAAGAAAACTCTCAAAAAAGAATAAAGCATTCATTGTTTGGCATAACTATTTTAAAATGGAACTCTGATTTTATTTAGTAATGAAATGAATTTTATTAGCTTGAAGAAATTATTTTCAAGAATTCAATATTTGAAAGTTTACTTAATTACCAGTTAACCCTTTTTTAAAGATATATATAAGTAAATAAGAAGAGAGAACGAAAAGTTATTTTTTATATACCAGTTCAATAATGTATGATAAAATATAAAAATAAAAAAATGTGAAAAATTAAAAAAAAATTCAGAAGACCAATCGGTCTTATCACACAGCGCCGCGAAAGAGCATTTTACCAGAAAAAGTTCACGCCTTTTAATTTTGGTAACTTTTAATTTTGGTAACTAGTCTTCAACAACTTGTTTTTTTATTTAGAAGTTTTCCTTTTGTATTTCAAAAAGAATTATTTTAAACAATAAACTCCTAATGATAAACGGATAAAATTTATTTATATTAAATCTTTTTAATTGAATAAACGATTTTCATTAAATATTTTTGATATTGGTACATATTTGAAAAAATTTAATTTGATAAACAAATTACTGATTAACTTCCGCTGACCTAAGTAAAACTATTTGCTGTGTCATATTTAACAGCTCTATTACAATAATTCTCGAAACAATATATGTATTTAAAAATGGGATAGTCTTTATTTGTATGAGACCTTACACAAAAATAAAATGTGAATTTGTTAAAAAAAAATAAAAATTAAACTTTTTTGTTCTTATGTTCGGTCTGCTTACTTATTGGTAAAAAAAAAGTAAACTAATTGAAATAATAACAAAAAAACAGCATAATAATAAATTAACAATAATAAAAATAAAACAAGTTCTGTTAAAATTATTGACAAACAATCAAAGCCTAAAATAGGTATTTATTTATCAAGCATTCAAAAGAATTCTACTGCAAACAATTTGCATAAAATTTTAAAATATGATAAGTTATTTTGGTACTGTTTCCATATAAGCCTCGACAATAAAAATAGTTAAAAAAAAATATTTTATTAAAAAAAAAGAAAATTTGAAAATCTTTCCGTAAAAAAATACCAAGGAGTTTCTATTACATTTTTATATTTTTACTTTTTTTTATTTTCACAGGAACAAAATTTTAAATGGTTTCCTTGAAAATTCGTTTGACTTTTAAAATATTCTAATAAAATTTCAATATTTTCTGAAAAGAATAACTGAAGGTATCATTTTTGAAGTAAAGAATTTATAGCCCGTAATTTTGGAGTAATTTTTAAAAAGTTAGCATATTTTCAATATATACTTTTTTTTGATATACGCCCACTTTATTGCAATATCCGTAGTAATAAATTTAAAAAAAAGGATTTAAAATTTTAAATAAAAAATCATAATAACAATAAAAATCTATGTGCTTTGATAAAAACATTTTTGATTTAGTAGAAATTTTGATTTAGTAGAAGTTTTGATTTAATAATATTTAATAATAGAAATTTTTGATTCATAGAAATTTTAGTGAAAAACTGGTCCAAGTATTTATATCAAAAAGAAAATTTTTTTTATTGGTCTGAGTATGTAGTAATAGTAGTAAAAAGAGTAAATAACATGATAATAATTAAAAAAGAAACTTTTTTTGATTCGTGACAAAATTACCAGCTTACACATTGTTGGAATAAGACATTTTTTTACATTTTTAATCGTTGCCCATGATTTTTAGAGTTTTTTATGTTTTTTGAATCCTCATCTTAATTTGTTATTGAGTTGTATTTAACTAACACATTCAATTTAAACACTACGAAAACTTTACAGGTTCAGGACATCCAATAATTTATTCAAACGTTTGCATTTACTTGCAGTAGTGCTTGACTGTACACAAAATTTTATATAAATATCGTAAGATTAAACTGAGAAATGACATTTTTTGTAATTGTATTGAAATCAATATTAGTTCCCCCAAAATTGATTAAAATCATTTAAAAATGATCTAAGAATTTTCAAATGATTTTAATATTTTTATATGTATGTCTGAGTATGTAGTAATAGTAGTAAAAAGAATAAATAACATGATAATAATTAAAAAAAAAACTGAGTTTAATATTTTAGCTAAAACATTTTAATACTTATAAACTTATTAAACATACTCACTATTTTATACACAAACAATGTTTTATAAACAAAAAATGTTTTACACACAATGTTTTACACACAATCAATGTTTTACAATTCTTTTAGGGTGTACCATTTTTCAAATAACAAATAAAAACCTTTTGTATTAATCATTTAATCATTTTATTTGCGTTTTATATGTTATTATGTTAATATTGTGTCAAGTGTAAAGTATTTTTCATTACAAGTTGTTTTACAAAACGTTTAATATATTAAAGGTTTGTCTATTAATGTTGACGAAAGAATTTGACAAAACACTTTACCAGATTTCTTAACAATCAACAATAAACATATTGCATAGCCGTTTCAAACTACTTTTGCGTTTAAATAAAATACATTACCTATGCAAACTAAAGAATTTTTTAATAAACGATCTTTTAGAGCAAGTGAAAGTGCTAAATCTTCTGCGGTGTGTTGACGGGTACAGATGTTCTCTGAGTAGAGTTTTTCTACAAGCTGTAGCTTTGGAATCAACTGTGTGCATAAAATAGAGAGTACAACAAAAGGAAAAACTGATGCTTGTTTGAATATTCGTTGCATAATTCTTTTCTTATTTTGTCTGTACATATATATATATATATATATATATATATATATATATATATATATATATATATATATATATATATGCATATATACATATAATATGTATATATAATTTATACATATATATGTATATAAAATATATATATGTATAAATAAATATATATATATATATATATATATATATATATATATATATATATATATATATATATATATATATATGTATACATATATATATATATGTATACATATATATATATATGTATATATATATATATACATATATATATATATATATATATATATATATATGTGTGTGTGTGTATATATATACATATATATATATATATATATATACATATATATATATATATATATGTATATATATACACACACACACACACATATATATATATATATATATATATATATATATATATATATATATATATATATATATATATATATGTATATATATATATATATATTTATATATATATATATATATTTATATATATATATATATATTTATATATATATATATATATATATATATATATATATATATATATATATATATATATATATATATATGTATCGTCACACACAAGTGTTTATGCATAAAGAAATAGGTTTATAAAAATGGTTAAAAATTTGTGTATAGCGTAAAAAATGGTTAAAAATATGTGTATAACGTAAGTTTGGCACTTCTTCTATTACAGCAATATTAAATAGAGTTCTTTTTTTTTATATTTTTCTTCGTGCGATAATAATTAAAAACGGATTTGCTTGGATTATACAAATAATGATGTTATGCGCGTTCAATCAATTTACCCGATCATTTTATGCACATCAAAAGTACATTTATGAAAGAAATAGACACTCTAATGTGCTTTTGTATGATTTAGGTGTGGCCTAGAAGCCTTTCATACTTTAATGTTTTTATTTTTGTTTGTTTCTTTTACTTCTTCTAAATATACGTTGTATTATAAACTTGTTTTAGCTGGTCTACAAATTTAATTAGGCGTAATAGTGCAAAGACGGACTCATAAAAAATTTATGCATTTATTGTTTCGCTTTTACGATAAAAAAAAATTTTTTAAAGAACTTTTGGAAAAAAAAAAAAATTGAAAGTTCAAATAAAAAAAAATACACAAATTTCAAGCCGTTAAATGCAATAACATCGAGAAGTTAATTGACAATGCTAAAGTTTATTTTATAAACAACATGACATCCTTGTTTCTATATTAAATATTTTTATTTTTATTGATTCATTTTTT
Source organism: Hydra vulgaris (assembly GCF_038396675.1). Lineage (NCBI taxonomy): Eukaryota > Metazoa > Cnidaria > Hydrozoa > Anthoathecata > Hydridae > Hydra > Hydra vulgaris. The sequence goes on from NC_088927.1 coordinate 27,600,569, forward strand.
TAATAATTTATTTGATGAAAAATTATTTAAACTGCTACATTTTACTTTACAATTCTGTTGCCGAGTCTTTTTTAAATTTTACAATTCTGTTGCCGAGTCTTTTTTAAATTTTACAATTCTGTTGCCGAGTCTTTTTTAAATTTTTTTCTTTGTATTGCCTCGAGAGCTGGTATAACAAAAAATATCCATAAAGCGGTATTTTGACTCTGCAGCTTCCATTGGGTGTCATTGGTGTCATTTTTTGGTGCAATGAAACTTTGTGTCTTTTATATATTACATTAGTAGGGAAAAACGGGACAAAATGGCGAATGGATTATAATGACAATTTATATAACTAAACAAAAAAAATTGAAAAAAGGGTCGAAAAAAAAAATTGTTTATATAGCTTGTATTATGAAATATTAATCGCTTTTTTCTAAATATTGTTAACTAAATTTTATACGCATATTTTATACTTGCCATTAACATTGCTGTCGTCGTTATTGATGCTTTATTTATGTGCATCAAAGTTAACCTTACACTGTTTCCTAGCTTGCTTTGATCACTTTTTGCTGTCAGCATCTTTCAACCTTTCAGTAGTTAAGGTTCTTTGAAGCACTCACCTTGAAATCTTGTCAAGTTTACATTTTTCATTTTTTTGTGTCAATGTGTTAAATGTGAAACACTTGTTGCAAACTGAGGCAAGTGATTGGGTCATTTGCAACTGATTTTTAACTTCTTTTTAAATTTTATTTTGAATATGCCGGAGTTGCAATGTTGAAAATTGGCTACAGACAAGAAAAAGTTTAAAGCTACGTTTAAAGCTGATGTTATACAACGTATGCTGATGCTTAATGCTGCTTTTGTAGATTCTGAGGATACTGCTTGAGATGGTGTAATTACCGGTGTCGGCGGTGTTGATACTGGCATAGACTAGTTGTTTGAGATAAAGAAGACTAAGATTGAGATAATGGTGCTTTACACCTTTTAAAATTTGAAGTTTTGACTTATCTACCAGAGTTTAATCAAGGTAATGCACTTTTCTAGCATTTTAACCACTCTCTATTGTTTTAGTTATGCATTGGGCATATCTGTATGATTGAGCAGATTTGTTGAACATTAAGTTGCTACTTTAGCGTTACTTATTATTTTTTAGTCAACCTCAAAGATCACCGTCTCTGTTATTATTTCGTATCTTTTTACTACAAGCAGAAAATTTAGTTTTGGGAAAAGATTCTTGACCGGCGTAAAAAGTTGTTCAAGAATACGTTGAAAGTCACTGATTGCAAAGTTCACTTCCTTGAATTTTGTGCTCAATTTGATTTTTGTAAAAAAAAAAAGAAAACGTGCCCAAAAGTTAAAAAAAAAATTATTTTTTGTTAAAACTTTATAGCATCTTCAGAAAAAGATTTTTTACAATATGATCGAAAAAAGTTCTTAACAACATGATCAAAAAAGATTGTCTACAACATGGTAAAAAAAGATCTCTATAACATGATTGGAAAACATCTTTTAAGGTGGCTGTACAATATAATTCTGAAAATAACAACATTTTTTTTTATTGTCTACCAAATCTTTTACAATATGTTTTAGACAATAAAATTTTCAGAGATGATTAAAAAATATTTGAACTATAACTATTTAAAAAAAAAAAATCTTAAATTGAACCAGGGGGTTGCTTAAAGAAGTAAAAACTCAAAATATTGTGCAGAATATTGGTTAAAACTGGCTATGATTATTTTCAAAATAGTTGTATACAGCAATCAATAATGTGGTTATAAATGGGATGTAGGATTTTTTTTTTTTTGAAAATTTATGTTCCAGATGGTAATATCTTACAAACAGGTCTTTTATAAATAAATATTATTTATTACAAAAAAATGAAAATCTGCTTCCTACATCCAATGCTAAATATCAATGTGGATGTATTTTCAAAATTTCAATCAAAAGGGGAAAATACTTTAGTCAGGGTCTTCTGCACAGTGATGCTACCCACAAAAATGTCTAAACTAAGAAAAACAGTGTTTTATTATTAAAAACTTTTTAAATTGAAACTTTGACGGAATACTTATTGATACATGTTTCATTAAAAAAGAAATCAAGAACATGATATATATGATAAACTGTTCAAAAATATTGAGTTTGGCATACACCGTTAGTAGGCAATAGCATATAATATTTGAATTAATTTTTTTTTATAATAATTTCTACATTAAAAAAAAGTATGTTGAAATATAGATGTATATATGTTATATAGAAGATATATATATTAATGATTTCTTTTTGAATATATTATCACCACCAAAAATGTTTATAAATTTATCAAGGTACGAATTAAAATAAATTTGCATAATAAGTTTTATCTTAGCAACTTTTTAAATATATAAAATAGATAAATAAAGAAATTTAATCTTTGTATATATACACTATATAATATTTGTATATAAACACTTCATCGTGATAAAAGCAAAATAAAAACTTTTAAAAATGTTAAATGCCTTTGAAAACAAACTCAATGGCATTTTCATCAACAAAACTACGTTAACATTTCCATCTGTAAAAACAGAAGCACATGGTAAAAACAAAGGGTTTTTTTGTCTTTTAACAGCTTTTCTTTTACTAATTGTTACTGACAAATCTTCTGGTTCCGTTGACAATCCAAAACTACCTGCAAGATAAACTGTTTCCTCAATTTTAGATTTTTTGAGTTTGTAGCCTATGCCGCCTAGTTCTAGTTTTTCCAAGTATTTTTTTTGCTACAAATTTAATCCAAATACTACCTTGTTACCAGACAGCAGTAGCCATATTTCTGGAAATCGGTAATCCAATAGATTTTAAAAGTTCTAATATTAATTTTGTATCAGCATTAAACTGCTGCACTGTTTCTAAAACTGCAATTTCAACTTTGGTTCGCCCGCAAAACTTAGTTTTAGAACTTTTGGACCAAAGAACTCCATTCACAGATTCATTTTGATTTTGTGTCAGACCTAGAAAACAGCAATTAACAAGCTTACTGTTTGTTAGATTTGTGAACAGTGGTCTTAAAAAGTCAACAAATGAATTTGGAAGTTGTTTAATACTACAAAACTATGATTTGTTTCTCCAATATGTACATCAAATATCAATATACTTAGGACAAAGAGAATATTGTTCATCTAAAGATTTTGAATTGTCCTGAATCATATGTTTAAAAATAGCCCATTCAGCTTTTTGCATTAAATCCAGATTCCTACTGCTGTTACGGATAGCTTCTCCATAATAATTTTGCATTTTAGAAATCATCTTATATGTAAGTCTATTGCAATCTCCAACTGTCTTTCCATCTGACAACTTGAGACCTTTATTCTTCTTTTTAATTCCCTCAGATCAGTACCCATCCTCTTTTGAACATGTCCAACATATTCCTCCTTTTCAACTACATATCCGTTTCCAAAAACTTCACTACATCAATTTCTAATTTTTCAAAAACTGCCTGTGTCTCCGTCTCCAACAAACTTAACATACTTAAGTGCACCTACTTCCACTGACCGCAAAGAAATCTCACAAGCATCATCGCTCTCCATGCTATCTGCTGAACCTTTGTGGTTAACCAAGCAAACACTTTTGTGTATTACATACCACTCATTAAACAATTCAGTACCAACACCAAGTTTGTTTTTTTGTTTCATGCATGTATGACATACCAAACTCTTGACAATGGCATTAAGAACATTGGCTATCCGCACAGAAATAACAAAAATAACACCAATTTTTGAAGCATGTCTGCGACTTTGCAATGTTCCATCAACTGTAACAGCTACTCGAGCAATCATTCCACCTAAAACATCATTTATTAGTTCAATATTTTCAGGATCTTAAATTTGTGTAATTTTTAGCAAACGTTGACGTGCTTGATTCATTATTTCCTCCGCTTTATCTTTTGATTTAGCATGGAGATATTTTAAAATTTTGTTGAAGTATTTATAGATGATAAATTCATATCAGCACAAAATTTTTTAAGACCAGCATGATCAATAGTTAAACTGGAATATACAGAGCTAACATTGACATCAAATGGTTTTTTAGATTTTGAAGGGTGCAATTTGACACGTGAACTAGTTTTAAATGAACTTTCTTTTGAACAGCTTGAGCATTTAAAAAAGTGTTTCAGCAAGTCCATATTTGTGTGACGGCTTTTCTAGAAGACTAAGAAAAGATTTTTTACAAAGACTACACAGTGAAACATCTTTAAGTTTTTCATGTAACAACTTTCCGTCAATTAACTTATAACCGCTTGCAGCTAAATGAACTCCTTGAGTTACAGGAGATAAACTAAGATGGATGAAGGAGATAAACCAAGATGGATAAAAGGGATAAACCAAGATGGATAACAGAGTTTTTTGTAACAGGACTATTACTAATTAAGTTTGAATTAGCATTTATTTTGTCAGCACCTTTATTTGTCAATGTTTTATAAATTTTGATCGGAGCAACAGATAATTTTATTTTTTAAGAACAGTCATTAGAAGATTCAAAAAACACTGTTTCACTACTAGACCAATCACAAGAAGCTTTTGTTGTAAACTGAGTTGAAACTGGCTGTAAAACTGAGAAACTAGACAAAGATTGGTAAACCACTTTGGATTTTAATATAGTTAGAGAATTATATAAAATGTTTTTTGTACAATTTTTCTTTGATTTTTGAAATCGAAGTTAAGTAGATCTTTTTTTATGTTATTCTTTTAATAAAACCTTTTAAATATACTTTAAATACAATAAAAAAGAAGTAATACGCGACAATAATATCAGAATCATAATAAAAGATAAATTAATGTTAGGAAATAGTAAAATATTATAATTTACAAAAACAATAATTTTAGCCTGTTTTTAAACATTATGATAAATGATTTTAAACATGTATGATATTGATGGTGATTTCTGCTCATTATATTATTTAAAGCTGAATTTTTATAAACATAACTTTTATAGAACTACTTTTGAAGTACTGCGTAGTCAACTTAACTTAAGCATGTTGTCAAACAAGAGTTTACGTTTTAACCATAAATCCTAACCTTTTGTCATGAACATGATTTTACATAATAAAAAAGCTTACAGGGGAAGAAAGTAACTGTATAATAAGTCAAATAAAAAGAGAAATACCCTTAGTAACCAATATAAAAAATGGTAACTAAGGAAGAAAAAAATTAAAGGAAAAATAGGCTAACAAAAAACTCCCAAAAGTATTACTTGCTGTTGGAATTTCAAAAAACAAAACTTACATGCTTCCTATTGAATAGTTTGACCAAAAACAGCCAAAAAGAAAATTATTATTATTTTTTTACTTTTTATAAAAAGATTGTGTATGGCTTAATACTTAGTTAAATGCAAAAGAATAATCCTTAATTTTATTCTAACTAGATTTACTCGATTTACAGTAGTATTTTAACACAACCGAAAATTGAACAATATTAGATAATGACTATTATGTTTGCTGACGACATGAACTTTTGTTATCTTGTAATAACATAACGAGACTATTTCATATTACGAACATATAATTAATTATAATTTTTGAACGGATAAAATTAAATAAACATTCTTTTAATATTGAAAAAAAAAATGGTCTCTTTTTCATCCATACTACAAAAAACATCTTCTACCAAGTAATTTGCCTGCTTTTTTTATAGATAACATGCAAATTAAAAGAGTAACAGTTACAAATTTTTGGGCGTTTTTAATGATGATAATCTAATATAGAAAGGACATATTGAAAACTTGTACTCCAAAACTTCCAAAAGTATAGAAATACTATTTAAAACAAAAAGCATGCAAAATACTTTATTTGTGTTTTTTTATTATTCTTTCTATTAATTCTTTTATTGTAAAACTTATTTTGAATAAATTAAATTTAAAAAAAAATGGTGAAAATAGAATTATATTTATCATTTTTTTTTTAATTTTTTTTTTGAGCTCAAGCTCAAAGTTGATAAATAATATATTATAGAAAGATATTAGATTTATAAAGAATACTTTTCTGAACAACAGTAAAACAGATCAGTTTTAAATTTTGAGCGTGTTTTTAATTGAGACGGAAAATTTTTTGATTTTTTATCTTTTAGCGTTGTATGAAGCAGTAGCCGTAATGAGTTATACAATATTTATATTTTACAACTTCCTCTATAAAATATTTGTGAACGTCTGTGGTAGACAATTTATTTAATATATAATATAGTATGCTTGTTCCTAACAAACTTGAAAGTTGAATATGCTTACATATTTCAAGAACTTCGGATAAAAAATGAGGGTGATTGAGTTTAAAAAAGTTCTTCAGGAAGTAAATATTATTTTTGGAGGTGAGTTAGCCTTAAAAAAATACACCACTCAGATTGTTTCCAAGCATATCTAGCATATCTGAGATGAGATTGAAAAGCACATATTAAGCAGTTTTGTTATTGAAATACGACATCATTTCAATCCTAAGTTTTCAAAATGTTATACAAATAATAAATTAGAACCTATTTTGACTTTAAGATATTAAAGGATTTGTGTTCTAGCCACTTATTTGAAAAACTTAGCTGCGTGTTTATTTTTTTTTGCTTAGATGTAATTATAATAATATTAGCTTTTTTAGAATAAAAGGATAATTTAGCGAAGTCACTAAACAATGTTAACTAAATCATAAATCATATTTTTGTGAAATTTTGCAAGCGACCAACTAATAAAAGGCAAGTTAGCGTCATTGTGTCAGAAAGTGGTAGGTAATTGAAAATTTTATTGAAACAATAATAAAAAAACAAAAACGTACAGGCTTGTAAATCAGATATAGAGCCTTGTAGAACACCTTTATAAGATTTACCTAGCGCCAAGTGTATGCTATTTATCAAGACAAATTGCAATGTATTACAATGGTTCCAAAGAAAAGTAATACCTCTACCACCGTAGTGTTGCAGTTTGTCAAGAAGAACAGTGAGCTCAATTGAATTAAGCGCTTTTCCGAAATCAACTAACACTCCACACCTAAAGTGATTATTGCAAAACGGTTGTGTAATCTTCTTTGTTATTTCTTTTAATGCATGAGTTTTTGAGTTCATTTTAGTAAAGACATAAATATGTTTCTTCAAAATGTTCTTGGGTTTATTATTAGTATTAGTAATTGCTTTAAATGGTGTTAGTGTGGTATTAACACACTATGAAAGCTGATTTGCTTGATTGCTGCTCATCCAGCAACCAAGATCTGCTTTAAAACTGTTAACTGATTGTGCTTTAACCAACTCGCGTAGCAAGCTATTCCATAAGTTGGCTGATCTGTTAAAAAAAAGTTTTTACGACATTCTTCTTAGTGATTTCTTTGACATATTTATAGCGCTTGAGTTTATTAAAAACTAATTTTTTTGATTGTTTCTAAATTTTGCTATTTCAGCCAAAGTCCATGACCATACATTTCAAAAAGTTAAATTTCACAAGCCATTCTTGAGTCCACTTAAAGGAATTAAGAGTTTCAAACAGATTCTTTATAAATAGCACAAACAAGACTGGTCCAATTACGGACTCCTGTGGCACACCACTGGTTATATCTGCCCTCGAGAATACACTATCACCTATCACAACTCTTTAGTTTCCTGCTTTTAAAAAGGCTTCAATTCATTGAATTGTCAAAATCGTGCTGTTGCTTGACTATTTGTTTGAACTTATACTAAAAAGTTGAAAGCTTACATCTAATTTTGCCTTCGGTTATTTTACATGAAAATTGAAGTGAGTGATACGGGTTGGTAGTTTGTTTTGTCTATTTAGTAGCGATATTTGCTGATCTAAATTGCACTGGCAGTTTGCCAGTTTCAATCAAATCTTTGAAAATATACATAAGTAAAATAGCGAAAACTGATCCACAGTTCTTTAAAATAGCTGAATGTAAATTATCAGCAACACTTAACTTGTATTCTTCAAAAAATTTTAATCGTAAAAGGACATCTTCATTTGTAAAATCTTCACTTGTCATAATGAATGTTTCAGTTGTTTTTAAATCACAAGCAGTCAAAAGACCATTATCTTCTTTCGCAAATGCAATTTAAAAATTTTTGTTTTAGATATCATATGTTTTTCGGTATCATGTTATTTGAATTTCGAGTGGTTTCACCTTTTGCTCCCTTTATTTCTTTTAGTGGAATTTTTAACTGCATGTTTTTGTATTACTTGAACTGCATGTGTTGTATTACTTAAATACAATTTAATCTAGGTTATATTTCAATAATATCTCGCGTAGTAAATTTTCTGCTTTTAATATAATAAAACAACAACTGCTAATATAATATATACGTTTTATAACAAACTCATATGAAGTGGTACAAGAGAAAATAGCAAAAGATTATGTATGCTTTGCATAAATATATTTAACATAACAAAGAAGTGTTGGTAAGGCATGCATTTTTATTGCTTTTTGAAGGCATTGTTTTGTTGATACAATTAATCGTTCGCAGATTGTCGCATTATACCACAAGATGATATAAAATTATGAGTGGTTTTTGATGTTAATTTTGTACCATTGCCAGAGGTTATTTCTTTTGGAGTTTCTCTTTTTTCTATGGCTCGCCTTAAACTGCGGATGCAAGATTCAGCTAACATCTAGAACCAAATCTAAAAACAAAGAGCATGTAGAAAAGCATGTATATGGAAAAATTCAAACTTTAGATAAATTATTGCCTTCATGTATACTTTTAATTTATCGGCCTGCATGGTTCACACTTGTAAATTTAGAGGCGCGATTATCATTAAATCTGTTCAGGGTAAAAGTTAATGATATTAGAGTATTTTCTAAAAGCCTACAACAATGTTTAATACTGTTATTGTTTCGTAAATTCAAATCGTGTTAGATAATTTTTGTATTTGTGATAGTTGGGTACATTGAATCCAAAATTTTTAATGCAACATCCATTTCTGTCAAATCTATTGGGGATATTTTTTAATTTTCTTTTGTTTTATTTAATTAAGGTTTTTAAGAAACTGTAATACTAAAAGCTTTATACACGTAATAGATATGTAAAACTATTCAGCTTTTTAATGTCAATTATGTTTGAATTAATAGATGCATTATTTGCAATAGTATTGGTTATAATTTCAACTAAAAATAATCAAAGGTTGATTTGCTATATCAAACTTTGGCCAATTATTAGGATAGTTACACAAAAATGAAGGTCCATTAAACCGAAGCTTACAATTGTGTAAATTTGCTAGGGTTGTACCTTGTGAAACGATTCCTGTTGGATTATTTTCGAGTCGACGTATTTCCATTTATTAATGATAAATAAAATATAACCAATGCAGAATAATAGTAGAATCAGCCCAGCCATTAAACTTAAAAATTGGAGAAAGTTCTTTCAAAACAATAGACATTGTTTTAGGTAACAATAATACTGTTCTTAACTTTAAACGGGAAATGGTCTTTATTTGGACAATTTTGTGTTTTGCTGTAGAAAGTAAACAATAATTTTGTTTATTAAGGAAAGAGTATATTAAATAGATACAACAACCGTAAGCATTGTAGCTGACATCAATAAACCAATGTAAAAATACATTTGAAAGTGAGCTGTCATTATGAATAATGTACCATCTTGAAATAATGATGTTATGAGAGTAATGAAAGCCATCAATAATGGTTTCCCACATAATTTAACAATTTACCATCTAGTTTAATGTCCTATTCTAATTTATCTATACATATTTCTTAAAGAAAGACTTTACATTTTACTATTACTGGATTTATTATACCAAGTGAATCAAAGATGTTGACTATGACTCAACGTATATCTCGTTTTATTGGAGTAGTTACGCTTTCAATTGAGAACTTTTTCACATCAGTTGTTATAGTTTCTTTTTCTTTGTCCCAACTCAAATCAAAAATATTTGTGGTGATAATGTTTTAAAGTTTTGTTCATTTATTAAAGTTTCTAATTTTTTATGTATGATTCAATTTTTCATAAGTTAAAACATGCATCTTGAAGCCAACATTTCTAATTTACATGTATGATCTTCCTAAAGCTTCAAATTTAATAACGGTCATGTTTGCCGATGATACTAATCTCTTTTTATCTCATAACAACATAACAACATTATTCCAAAATATGAACATTGAATTAACAAAAGTTTCTGACTGGTTTAAAATGAATAAGCTGTCACTAAATGTTGAGAAAACTAAATGGATACCTTTTCATCAAACTTTAAAAAAAAGCTACTGCCTCCTGTCATGCCCTTACTTTTTATTAAGAAAGTTCAAATAAAAAGAGAACTAACCACAAACTTTTTAGGATCAATATTGATGAAAACCTTAGTTGGAAGTATCACATTAATTTTTTGTGCAACAAAATTGCTTGAAATATAGGAGTAATGTACAAAGCTAGAATTGCTTTAAATAAACACAGTTTAATACAATTATATTTCTCTTTAATCCATTACCATATGAATTGTGCAAATATTGCCTGAGGTAACACCAATAAATCTAAACTGCTACCACTTTATTCTCAGCAGAAGCATGTTGCTCGTCTAATCAATTGTAAAGATCAATTTGCTAATGCCAATTCATAATTATTTCAAGTGAAAATTCTTAATATTTATCAGCTGAATATTTTAATATAATTTGTTTTATGTACAAATGTAAAACCAACGCATCACCTGTTTCTTTTCATAATCTATATACCTTCAAAGATAAAAATAAATATAACTTAAGAAATGAAAATCTAATTCGGCAACCTTTTTCTCTAACTAATTTTTGAAAAATCATGTATTTCGTTTCGAGGAGCTTTTCTTTGGAACAAAATAGTTTTGAAAAATTTTGATTTTTCTCATGAATGGAATTATCTTTCATTCAAGAAAAAAATAAAAGAAGTTATTTTATCTTTTGAAGACATATTTTTATACTTTTAAATTCTTCTGAAAATGAATATGAAGCTTATTACATAAGGTAATATATAATAGTGTATCTGATACACATCTTATGTGTTTATGAAAAGAGTACTTTTTAAAATATTTTGGTATTTATATATAAAAGTATCAAGAATTTTTTATAGCAATTTTTTTGTCAATAATGGTCCTGCATACAGACATTTGTTTAATGATGGACCATCTAATGAACTACAAGCATCAAAAACGGTTATCTCATTTTTTTTTCTTTGTCCTAACTCACACCTAAAACTTTAATAGTGCTGAATATCTTAAAGTTTAGTTAAATTATTAAAGTTTCCAATTTTTTACTGCTTGGGACAAATTTTTGTGAGTTAAGAACTGCATCTTGAAGTCGCTTAAACAATTTGTTTTTTAATAAGTTTGAATAATTCAGAATTCATTTTAATATTCTTAGTTTTAGGACATGCTATTCATTGAAATTATGAGCAGAGTTTCTACCAATTGTATTATGAGTTTGTTGTTTGGGTGCGTCAATTAAAAAAACCAATTCAAAAAAATTCTAATATAGACATAAACTGGCAATAACCCAAAGGTAAAATGTTCTTTGTTAATTTCTTTTCATGTTAATGTGTTTGTTATTTACTTCAGTAGATTTTGTTTCACATGATTGCTTTTTTTGCTGGCAATAATGCAGGTTACTTTAAAAATGACTTTCATGTCTTGTTCAAAATAATACATCATTTTGGAGATCAAATCGAAAAGTTCTTTAACGACGAAAGCTAATTTCCTTTTTTCTTTATTCCTTATTTTTATTGCTGTGGTCAAACTTAACTCTTGGCTACTTAATTCCAGGATATGTTGCCCTTTGTATTTTTTGAGCTTCAAGACTACAAGCGCTGATAATTTTTGCTGGTGGGCCAAGTTTCATTTTTGTGAAATCCTGTTGGATCAGTAAACTCAAAGTTTTTACCTATTTAAATAAAGCAGGTGCTCATGAAACACTTTTATGTCTTTCATCTTTTCTTAAATATATAAAAAGTTGTAGTTTTAATTTTAATTCAATGTCTTCTATTTTTTTAACAACCTAACTTATTATTGCATCTAACTTAAAAGTCTTCTATTTTTTTAATAACGTAACTTATTATTGCATCTAACTCAGGGGTGCCCAAAGCAATTTTTGGTCTTTAAGATAGCAAACTTCCAGACATAGAAAAAACTGCAAACATTTATATGTTTACACTTATATCAAATAAGGATGCTTTGCAAAAAATTGCGATGATTGGAACTTGGGAACAAAAAAGCCCTAAAAATTTAGCCCCACCTGCCCCAAACGTGAGAGCAACAAGTTAATGAAATATTTTTTGTATTATTTTCAACTAGACTTATACTCATCGATAAATTTTAAGTTTCATAGTATTATCTTTCAGAGATCAAAAATTATGACAGTATAACATTTGCAACCCCCTCAAATCGAGGGGGTTTAAACTTTATATGGTCATAATTTTTAAACGCTAAAATATTTTACTATGAAATTTAAAATTTAGCAATGAATATAATTTTAGTTGAAAATAATACAAAATATATTTCATCAACTTGTTGCTCTCATGTTTGGGGCAGGTGGGGCTTAATTTTTGGGGCTTTTTGTTCCCAAGCTCCAATCATCGCAATTTTTGACATCGATCAAACTCCAAACATAAAAATGTTTGGAGTTTGCTCCATGTCTGGAAGTTTTCTATCTCAAAGACCAAAAAATGCTTTGGGCGCCCCTGATCTAACTTAAAAGTTTTTTGAGCTTGTACCCGTATATAAAAAAAGGTAATCCCGGAAACTAAAGGAGCCATTCAATTTTTCGTCAAACACGAGAAGAATTTTTTTTTGGTTTTAACAACTTGAAGGTATAAGGCTTAGTTTCCATATAAACATACAATGATATTCAGTAATATTCGGTATTCGGTAATATTGCACATTCAAATTTACAGAATATTTGTGAAATAATCTACTTAATATAAAATCACTCACTTCTTTATTGAACTCTAAAAGCCAATAAAAGATATTTGTTAAAACCTAAAATAAACAATTAGAGAAAATTGTAAAAAAAATTTTTCAAAGTAAAACAATTTAGAATGGATGTTTAAGACTCTAAACGTTTGTCTACAAAGAAGTTCCGGGACTTTAAAGATTCGTGGATAATTTAAGATTTGGTCTTTAAGCACTATCATTTATCTGCTTTCAAAGCCTTGAGATGAGTTCAAAAATTATTTTTTTCCTCCTAGAAATTATTTTTTTTCCTCCTGTTAAAATAACACATTTAGCGGTAAAAAATATATACAAGGGTTCGTTTCAAGTTCAGTGATTCCAAATTTAATTTGATAATTTTAAACTTAGCAATTTATAAAAAAGTTATTTTATTTTCTTTTCCAGAAAAGTTCTCTCTCCAAAAATATTTGCAAAATGTTTTTTTTATTTCAAAAAAATTAAAAGCAAAAAAACTATTTTGATTATATTCTCTATTTCATTCTATTTTACTATGTTTTCAAAACTTCAATTTTTCAATTAATATATATAGTATCTTCTTTTTCAAAAACTTCTAATATTTAAATGGTCGCGTTGCAGTTCTAAAAGATAGCTATAATTAATGACTCAACGACATAAAAATGATATCAGTAAAAAATGATTGTTGAAATAAATTGACTAAACAAACAATATTATTTGAAAGAATATCATAAGAATTGAAAAAGCAAATATTCAGTGTCTTATTATGAAAGTGTCTTTTTATAAAAAGTTTTGGTTTTGGCCGTTTTCATTTGTAAGTGGAATATTTTGCTACAAGTTAGGTTATTGATTATATGATTATATGATTTTGAATGATCGAGGTATAAATTTAGCTTCATTTATTCTTATAACTAATCACGATGATTCAAATACTTACAATATTTTTTTTTGTTCTCTCAAAAGCTTCTTTTCTGCTCACCTTGACTTATACGTGCTCAAAATCAAACAAATGCAACAGAGGCTATAGAAACAATCTATGAACGGAGGATGTTAATTGGCTTTCAAGTCATTTTACTGAATTAAAGTCCCCATGCAAAGAAAATTATTCTCTTTATCCATCCGAGTGTGTAACTTGCAAACATCCATCTAAAAATTATTTATTGCTATCTTCCATGAACTACTGCACAAAAAATAGTTTTACAATTGATTATAAGAGATTTCAACAAGAACTTATTCAGTTTACAAGTATGGTCTTTTTAACAAAGTTAGACGAAATTTCAAAAGAGTTTATTATGACATTATACCTTTTTATCAAAATATTTTTCATTATGACATCAACCAGAAAAATTTTAACTTATTTTATCTTTGAAAATGTTAACTTTGAATTGATAAACTTCAATGAGTTTTATTTGTGTTACTCAGATCCCAAATTTATTTAGCCAAAAATTACAAACTACAAGATTACAAATATGCTTTTGTACGTAGATAATTTTAATTGAGAATATTTTGAAAAATTCTGTGTTTGTTATATACTATGTAACTTTTATGAAAACAGTTTTTATGGGATTATACCATACATTATACCTACTTTTGCTAGTTTTTGTGTAATGTAATGCTTTTCACAACTTACATAGCTTTTAATTACTTAACAATTATTAAACAAGTACTTCAGTAAAAATTTATTTGTAATCAAGTACAAATTCGCCATAGCTTATTCGAAAGCCCATGATTTAGTTATTACGCTTCAACCATAAGCTTCAACTTATTACGCTTCAACCATAACACACAATTATATATATATATATATATATATATATATATATATATATATATATATATATATATATATATATATATATATATATATATATATATAAATATATATATATATATATATATATATATATATATATATATATATATATATATATATATATATATATATATATATATATATATATATATATATATATATATATATATATATATATATATATATATATATATATATATATATTAGTAGAAAATCACTTAACAAAAATATTTTTCATTTTGCGCTGTGTTTCATTAACAAAGATTCATCAGAAACCAGAATCAGAAAAAAAGATTTCAGATGAATCTTTGTTGATGAAATACAGCGTAAAATGAAAAAAATTTTTGTTAAGTGATTTTCTACTAATATATAATTCCTCTGTTCTTTTAAGAACATTGAGCATTTTATTGTGTAGAATACATTTTAAAGTTGTCTAAATATATATATATATATATATATATATATATATATATATATATATATATATATATATATATATATATATATATATATATAGTAATAGTGGTTAATGCTGTGTTTGACATATCCAGTGAGTGTGAAATTGCTCACACCATGACAGCAGTCATGTTTGATTGCTACTTAGCCAGCAATCAAGAGCTCTTTCAAAACAATTAACTGACTTTGCTGTTACAACTTCAAATCGGTAGTAAGTTCCGTGTATTTGCAATTTTATTAAAAATTTGTAAGAAAAGATGCAATCCATTTAAGTACTAATCCATCAATACCATAAGCTCTTAGTTTTGATAACATTCTGTTATAAGGAACTGTGCTAAACGCCTTTGCAAAATCTAGTAAAACAATATCAACGGGAATTTGATTTTTAATGTTTAATGTTATAAAATCAATTGTTTCCAATTGATTTGTTGTGCATGATTTGTTCTTAATGAATCCGTGCTGATCCTCTGTTAACAAATTATTTTTTTAATATAAGTTTCAATTTTGTTTAGAATAATACCTTCTATATTTCGCACACAACTGAAGTGAGGGAAACTGGTCTATAATTAGCTGCAACTGCTTTGTTACCTTTATTGAATAGAGGAGTTATATTTGCAGATCTAAATTGAATTAGGAGTTGACTTGAAGCTAATGATTCTCTGAAGAATATTGTTAAAAGAAGTGCGAACGCTGCTGAAGCATTCTTTAGCATGGCAGAATGGAGTTTATCAGGTCCGAAGGCTTTTTTTTGTTAAGTCTCTGAAGACTCTTCAAAACATCATTATAATCGATTTCGTCAGGAGATAGATCAGAAAAATTTGTAGCATAATTGTTAATTTTTGATTCAAACTTAGAAAGAGCACCGTCAGGTTCAGTAACAAATACATCTTGAAAATATTTGTTTAAAATATTAGCAATTTCAACTTGATCCTGTGAAATATATCCATCGTCTTTTCGCAAAGCTTTTATTAAATTTTTCACCAATAACTGGTTGTTAATATATTTATATAGCAATTTTGGATTTTGGTTTGCTTTTTTACTTAGCCTTGTTCATAAGTCATTCGAGAACACTTTACTTCAGATTTTACAATGAGACATTGTATTTTATAATCTTTACTCAAATTAGCATGTTTCCATTTTTGAGCACAGTTTCTATATCTCAAATTTTTCTTTTTCCTAATCAGGGATTCAAGTTCTTTATTTATCGAAGAAGTTTCCTCATTCTAATTTGTGAAACATCAATAGTGGGAACAAATAAATTGCTTGCAATGCTGGAGTAATAAATCAATTCATTATACATGTCCTGAACTGGCACATTTTTGTAAAGTTGTACCCAGTCAATATTTGAAATAAATTGAGAAATTTTTTCATAATCAATTTTTTTGTGAACAAATTTATTACAGTTCCTAGGTTGAAGTTTTATTTTAATTTTAAGAAAAAAATGAAAAAATATTATCAAATGGCCTTTAGTGGGATTACCGCGTGCCAACTGCGTATCTATTGCACATACATTTCCGGATTCACTCGTAAAAATCAAATCCAACATATTAACTGCCATTTCATTTGAGACTTGGAAAGTTGAAGTGTTTACATGCTGATATAGAAAAGTGTGATTTAATGTGTTACTGAAAATATGTTTAATCCCTGAATTGTTATTAATAGAAGATACATTTTCATTAGACAAATTTATTGAGGGAAAATTGAAATCACATATTTAAAACATCTTTAAACCCTTTTTTATCAACATAATTTCTTGCTTCTATAAAAACTAAATCAAACAAAGCTATATCAATAAAATCACTTGGCCTATAGAAGCAACCAACTAAATATTTATCTTTACCAAACAACAATAGTTTTATTTTCATTTAGATGCCCCAGGATGTTGTTGCGGTTTTATCACAGAGCATCGCGGATGAGCATTTAATGGAAAGTTCACGCCTCCTAACTAACCAATGTTGCCAAACTTGCCCAGAGGTGGGCTTTGAACCACGGATCCTTTCTGTCTGAGGCAAGTGCGCTACCTCTGCTCCATGGCTACTCACCCAATACAACCCAAACTTGTTCAATTATGGTCTGACTAAACTGAATATTTTTGAGCTCTGTGGTAGTTTATTCCATTCGCCTGATTTTTTTAACCCACTAAAATTAGTAAACGATATTTATATGATCATTATCTTACAACATGAACATGGAAACAAAACAAAAAATAGATGTAAAACTAGTTTCACTTTAATGTTTTACACATTAGGATGAAATACTATAGCAGATTATTCCCTCCGCCTAATTTATTCTGTCTCACTGCGTATTAATCACTTCTTTTTAATTCATGCAAACAATGAAAATACTTATTTTAAGAGAAATAGTTAAAATTTGCTAGCTCAAGATTTTCAATACACCTGCGGTTTATTAAATGCTACATCATCAGTTAATGAAATTGGGAAACCATGTTGCTTTTTTGAAAAATCTTGTAACAAAACAAGATGAATAAGCTTAACAATGTTCTTAATGTTTTATTTAGCCATAAATTACTTCATGCAAAAAAATTGAAACTAAGAAGTAATTTTAATTACAAAACTGATACAAAAATTACTGAAATTTGAAATAAAAACCCCATTAAACCTGGTTAGATATATTCACCTGATGAAACTTTAGCATTAATTACTAATGGTGATATATCAAAATCAACATACCAGCTTCTAAGAAATGGTGCTGAAAAAAGCGGCTGCCACACATATCCTTTATATTATGGCATAAGATCTTCAAAACCTAAATGCGATCCCAAGAACATTCAAATAGATGGCTATTCAGTACAAATACTACTAAAAGATCTTCTATAACACACTCTTAAAAAGCTATGTGGTATACAAACTACTGTCCTAATAATAATGCTAAGGAATAAGCCAAACTGACGTTTAGATGCAAAGCTGCTTTTGATGAATATAGTGTTTACAAACAGGTAAGTTAAAATGAAAATAATGACAAATGATGAATGCCGGTTGATTATTTGCATAGTATCTTTTGAACTCAGTAGACTTTATAATAATAAAAACGTTGTAATATTATTCATCCAGAATGTGCGGCCAATAGATTAAAAATAAAAAAATATATATTTATATAAAGAGATGATAAATAATCTACAGACTTAATCAAAACGTCGTGGACATAAAATAACATCAAAAATAGAGTTTCAAATCTATAAAATTATTTATATTTTCTATATATTTCAAATCTAATATGTAATAATATCGATAATAGAGTTTCAAATCTAGTGATAAACTTTCATTTTTTCTGAAGTAAGTGTGCATTTTTATTTTTAAAGTTTGTAGCATTAATTTTTTTTAAGTTTATTTCTTTTCGTTTTATTAGTTTACTGCACCATTAAATTTAAACTAAAAAGTTTAAAATTATTTTCCACTTTTTAAAACAGAAAATATATTTTTTAATAAAATAATACTTTTTAGCAAATATTTTTTAATAAAATAATACTTTTTAGCAAATATTTTTTAATAAAATAATACTTTTTAGCAAATATTTTTGCTATAAATTTATTTTTATAAACATTGTTTTCTACATTTTAGTCTTTACAATGAGTTACGATATTTAACAATGCATTTGTCAAGGCTTTTGTAATAAAATCGAGCTTCTTAGACTTGTTAAAGTAACGGAGTTTTTTCTAATTAAAAGAACGAAATTTTTTTTTTTGATTTTAAAGGATAGAAATTTTTACTTTAAAGGATAGAAATATAAAAGTAAAATAACATATAGTAACAAATATTTCACTTGCTTTGCCACCCTCATCCTCCTTCTTTTGTAGTATATTTTTATAATATTTATAAAAAAAATAATGGTGTAAAGTTTTATTTCACACTTATATTTCAAAAAAAATTATTAAAAAAAGGTTAAAAAATAAAATACAAACCACAAGCAATCTTAGCTGATTTTAAAAATAAAAAAGATTTATTAATAATGACTTTTTCTTACTTTCGCTCTAACTCTCTTCGTGCTTCCTAAACTCACTAACTCTTGGTCATTGGGTGCTCTTTAGTGAACTGAACTTGTACTTTAATCATGGTCTGCAAAGCGGGTAATGATGCTCATTAGTGAGCTGAACTCGTCTTCGCGAGCCTTGGTATGTGGCCACTATATGGGAATTAGCTGGAGGAGGATAAACCACAATACCAGTTCATGTCAAGTGGAAGAGAAGATTATAATTATAAAATAGTGTAATTGTAAATTACTAATTTATTTTGTTATATGGTTTTTAATATAATAATTTTTTTTGTTTTAGATTTTGTCCACCACCTGGGCCATTGTGCATCGCTATTAATTTTATGCAAATTAAAAATGTCACATATTTCTACCTTTGGGTAGGATATGTGATACACCCTTAGTAAGGTATAACTTTCTTCCTTTAAAGAAAACTATATACTATTTTCAACCAACATAGCCTACCTTAAGGTAGAAGTTTTTATCTTTTTTTATGTGTGTAGCAATAACACAAGCAATAAAATGTGTACAGTTTTAATGGTTTACATGCACAAATGCCCAACTTATATGAGTGGATTTCTGCAATACATCCTTAACGGTTGAAGTTCCTTTCAAATAGAGGAAGAAACAAATACAGTATCTTATTTATTTAAATGTAAAAAATTTTTGGCTGAGTTGCTCGAAAGATTAATTGCTTCCATTCCTGCTTTAATATGAGTATCAATCGAGTTTGATACACTGGATTTGACTAAAGAACCTGAAATGGTACTTAAGTTTGTAAGTAATCCTTTAGGTATTTATGAGAAACTTATAACTGACGCAGCCAATTAGATATGAAGTTTTCTTATCATATTTTTTAAAACACATAAAACATAACGTATTTTCTTATTCCTAAATAATTTACCTAACGTAAATTAACATTTTAAATCAACATGCATTCCTTTCAGCAATGTAAATTGCTTTTAATGAAGGCATTTTGTTAAAAATGTATTTTTTATTCTAGGTAATATATTTAGATATTATATTATATCTATTTAGAATCCCGGAATAATTCCCGGAAAATTTCCATCCCGAGATTAAAAAAAAAAATTTTAAAAATAATATTGAAAGCAGGGATTGTTATCCTGAAAATCTGGGATTGCAATTTTTGCATTCCGAAATGCAAATTTTCCAATTTTTGCATTATCCGGAAATCCGGGATTGCAAACTTTCAAAGTTTGTGTGTGTGTGTGTGGTTTTTGATCAACGACTGTTGGATTGTATTCATTTTGTTCAATTCGTTGAATGATATCCTTCGAAGTAGAATTCTTTTAAGTGTTCTAAATAACTACAATAATTAGCTGTAATAAATCGGCAAAGAATATATTAATTTATTATTAATATATACTTCACCTCTTTTTTATTTCAAGAACAAAGTATGTCAATCTGGGTCTCAAAAAAAGCGTATTTTCAAGGATGTTTTACAAAATATAAATATATATATTTTTTTCTTTAAATTCATTTTAAAAAATTATGTGAAAAAATGCTTAAGACTCTTTAAAAATTTTAACAAAATTTTTTCTAAGCGAAAAATACTCTTTTTTTGAGAACCAGGTTGACATACTTTTAGATAATTTTTTTTGAAAATATTAGGGATTTTAACCCAAATGCTTACCCCAAAGATTTGAACCCAAATATCTTCACGACTTGACGTGATGGTGAAAAATGAGTTGCGTATTTGAAATAAAAATGAGAAATGCTATACAAGAAACAAATTGTTTGCTCGGCACCAGAAAAAAAAAATTTTTTTTGTTGACCTGTGTAATTTTATATATATATTTTTTTTATATTGGATTGTTTTTACTTATGCTCCATAGCAGAACCGTCTTTTGGAGAAAACTTTAAGTATGGCTAGTTGTATCCAATATGCTATACATGATTGATGTTGAATCTGTAAAAGTTGTCCAAATCATTACTTTAAATTCATTATTTTTAAACACTAAGTAATTATTAAAAATGTAAATTAAAAATACCGATTTTTAGAGAAAAATAACGGTAATACTAATTTTCATTGTACATCTAAATACCGGTACTGCAATACGACAGTATTGTAACGATTTTGCATGCCCTGATCAAAATTAAAGGTATTGTAAAACATTTTCGCATGGTCTTTTCTTTAAAACATAGCCTTTTTCTTTAAAACATAAAACGGTGTTATATCACATATAATAAAATCACGTATAATAAAAATCTGATAATGTAAATACAATATTAGGTGTGCCATTTTATTGTTATTAAGTGCCATATCCTATTTATATTATTTCAAATAAAATCAGAAAATATAGAATCTCGGAGAATTTCACATGAACAAGAATGCCCCAGGGATATTCTTACATCTTTTGAACTACAGACTACTGTTTTTGATAATAAATTAGTAGCACACCCTCCTTCACCTGTTAAGCAAGTTTCGTAATAGTCTTCATCTTGACACGTGACGTGATAATGGTATCGTGAAGTGCAACTAAAAGATAATTTTTTACAAAATTTTTAAATTATATAACGATTTAAAAAAGTTAATCTAACTCAGGAATCTTCATTTTAATTATTTGCCACTAACAGAATTATAATCAATTTTTTCTGTCAATTTAGCTGCAAAATAGCTTATTAGTATATTTTATTTTATAAATTGATACTTTAAAAAATGTATACTGTTGTTTATTGTAAAATATATTTTTGCTTTTAAAATATCAAGTTTATTACTAATCAAAAATATCTAATAAAAATCATTATCTTTGATAAAGATTTTTTAATGATTTAAAAAATTTTTTAAATCGTTATCAATGATAATGATTTT